>NC_056747.1:315816460-315896460 GCF_019279795.1 Protopterus annectens | reverse complement strand
TATGAATGTAGAGAATAAAATATTTATACATAAAGAACAATGCATACACATAAAATCATTATAACACACTAAACTATTTATCATGCTATTACTGTTGGAGTACAAGAAAAAGAAATTGTTAAGGGACATGGAAGATTTTAGGAAACAAAATGTTTTCACTTGGTCTAAGTATAATCATATTGAAGGTACATTATCATCTAATAGCAATCAGCAGCAGCCCAAGAAGGAAACACGTCATAATGTTACTCGGACTGTGGAGGAAGTGCCGAATAATTCGAACATGAAACGAGGGGAGCGTACTTCACCTGAAGCGTTTGAGGAGTTACAAGGTAATCTACCGAATATGAGGCATGAACAATGCAATGATTCTTCCGATGGTGGGTCGGCTATTTTATCGCAAATTGAACCAACAAGTTTGGCATCTAATGAAACATTGGGTTGTTTACATACATGCACTGATGAAGAAGTAAATGCAGGTGCCATGACTGATGTTAGAAGGAAAACTTCGGCAGAAGGAGCATATAAAATTGATTTTTCGGCTTTTCCGCTACCGATAAGATCTGTGAGGAAGAAATCAGTAGAAATGGAAATGCAACGAGGACAGAAACAGAAAGAGGCACCACCTCAACAACAGGTGCGTACTTTAAAGAAAATGTGGACACAGTAGGTTTGGTTTTGAATATTTCCAACCATATACTGTCCACTATGGCACTAGCACTTTTAAACAAAGGATTGGGTTTTATACCCACTTACTGTATAGATTTAAGTGACGCAGTTCTGACAGTATGCATGTTTTTAAGAAATTTGACTTTGAAGTTAGCCCTTGGTTCTGATAATAACAGTGATAAACACTCTTTTAAGAGAAAGAGTAATTATACTCCACAACTACCTGCTAATGTGGAAACTTTTTTGAAAGCTTTTGAGAATAACATTTATAATAGTAATGATTTTGGTAAACCTAATTCTCATTTCAATTTAAGTAAAGAACAGATGCAAGCTTTAAGAAGCCTACAGTTAAATGAAACAATTGACATTAAACCATCTGCAAAGGTGGTCCAATTGTTATAATGGATGCCAGTTATTATTGTGACACTATGAATGAAATGCTTAATAGTGATGCATATGAACAAATCGTCTCTACTGATGTACATGAGATTACACAGAATGTTTATATGTCTATTTTAGAATGCAATAGTATCGGCATTATTACGAATGAACTGTTCAAGTATTTTCTTGTTGAATATCCACTCACACCGAGATTGCATGGGCTTCCTAAGATACATAAAAATCCAACCCGACCAAAATTTAGACCTATAGTGGACGGGGCTGGATGGATAACAGAACCACTGTCCATATATTTGGAATGCGAATTAAAAAACATCTTGAATAGATATCCTTATGTTTTGAGAGGTACAGAGCATTTTTTGACAGATTTATATGAGTTTACACAGAGTGTTGACAGCATAGAAGGAATAACTCTCATCACTATGGATGTAGTCTCTGTTCACGTGCATTCCCAATAATTTGTGTATTAATATACTGTACAACTTGGTTGATGATAACAGAGTGGAAACTTCGAGAGCTGAATTTTTTTTGTTTATTATTAGAATTAATTTTGGAAAACAATGTATTTTTGTTCCAGGATAAACATTATAAACAAAAAATGGGGTAGCCATGGGCACGAACTGTGTCAATACTTATGCTATCCTCATTATGGTTGCGTGGGAACAGGAACACCTGATAGGCAACCCCAACATTCTATTCTATAGACGTTTTGTGGACGACCTTTTTCTCATTTGGAAAGGAGATGAGATAGGTCACATAGATTTTCTTGAACAGATTAACACTACTAGTAATTTTTTAAAATTTACTATGGAATATTCCTATCATAGTATAGACTATTTAGACGTTACTGTGTATATTGATGCACACATAATGAAGACGAAAATTTATAGGAAATCTTGTTATTGCCCTGCCTTTCTTCATAGAGAAAGTATGCACAATCCAACAATTTTTAATAACATAGTGAAAGGACAAGCGATGAGACTGTCTAGGCTTTGTTGTGATGAACAAATATTAACATCGGAAATGTCCCAGTTGAAACATGATCTTGTGAATAGAGGATATATTCAGGGAGATGTTGATCAAATTTACAAACATACATGGGAACTTAGGAAGGATAGAGCTAAACCTTTTTATTCTAAAAGAAATGTTGTACCAAAAGTTAGTACTAATAAGAGAATGGACAGAACTAGACTGTCCATAGTTCTACCTTATAGTAATAATGTCAATAAAATTCAGGAAGCTATCAAAGATAATTGGCATATTCTATTGGTAGATGATCATACTAGGCAGTTGGTAGGTGAACATCCATCTTATGTTTATAAGAACTGCAAGAATCTAAAACAGCATCTGTGTTATCGAACAGGAACAGGGAATAATCAATCAAGGATAAATCCTTTGGAAATGGGCACTAAGAAATGTGGGAGATGTGCTCAATGCCAGTATAAAGATGAATCCAGATTTTACAAGCACCCGGAAACAGGATATCTCTGGGAACTTAGAAATAAAGGATGCTGTACATCCAGGAATGTTGTCTATGTGGCCCACTGTACAGTATGTTTTTGCTTTTATGTGGGCAAAACTAATGATCACTATTATAGCATTTGCAGGCATTGAGGGAATATAATGCCATAGCATTTGCAGGTTTTAAGATGTTCATACATGGAATATAATGCCACATGTGTGTGTGTATACAAATACTTTACATTCAGTATGAGAATCCATGGAATGTGTGATATAGTCAATGAAAAGTGAATATATAGAGCTAAAATGGATATTTAGATTAGGTGATACACAACACACACACACACACACAACATTAGTATAGGTTGCAGGTAAGGGCTGAATGATGATTTCTCTCTTAAACCCATTTTGAATGCAATTAATCAAAATAATAATTGGAGATTTGCAATATAATAACAGTTAATTAAATATCAAATATTATATAATATATTTTCATATGTTATTGTTATTATTAAATTGATTATTATATAATCATTATATATAGGTCACCTCAAGCACCAACTTATAGCTTATACAGTTTATATTAGATGTATTAGTTAGATTGAACTTTCATTTACCCAACTTTCACAATGCCTAGACATTTAACTAAATATACCAAGTCCGAGATCGACTACCACAGGTGGCAGGCAAGTTAAATATTTTGGTGCCATTTTTAAACCTTAGACATTTAGTATTCATATTTGGTCAGTTGAAGTAATAGCATGATAAATAGTGTGTTATAATGATTTTATGTGTATGCAATGTTCTTTATGTATAAATATTTTATTTCAAACTGTATACATATATATATATATATATATATATATATATATATATATATTTAATCACACACTTTTGAAGTCAAAGATATATACAAATGTTATTGTGTTACTATATTCTTACCTCTGCTTGCATCTTTAAGTAATTAGTATTTAAGAAGGGGGGTATAGAGACCACGTCAAGAACTGTTGGGAGCACAGCCCCTGTAATTACTTAATTTGTTATAAAATTGTATAATTCAGTGGTATGTAAATGTTTTTTAACGTCTTTGAGCAGCGGACAAGCACAAAAAAGGAAGCTATATTTTTCTCTTTTTTTTTTTTTTTTTTGCAATGGATTGAAGTGGTAACTGTTAGCACTTCTTGCACAGTGACTTTGAATGTTTGCCTAGCAGCTTCCTATATTGGGTTACATATATATATATATATATATATATATATATATATATATATATATATATATATTGCCGCCTCACAGCAAGAGATTCTCCGGTTCAATCCTCGGCTGGGGTGCCTTCTGTGCGGAGTCTGCATGTCCTCCCTGTGGTCGTGTGGGTTGCCTCCGGGTGCTCCGGTTTCATCCCACATCCAAAAGACATGCTATAGGTGGATTGGACACTCTAAATTGGCCCTAGGAGTGAGTGCAAGCATGTGTGTGAGCCTTCTGTAGAAGGTTGGGTGCCGGGCTGGCAACTCGACACCGTAAAACTCCACTGCCAATCATGAGTGGACAGATGATCCACTGTGGTGACCCCTAACCGGGAAAATGCTGAAAGAAGAAGAATATATATATATATATATATATATATATATATATATATATATATATATATATATATAAAATAGGTGTTTACATTCAGTCTTTCAGTCCCTTCTCTACAACTTCAGTAAATACTGATATCATAAATATCTGAAAGAGGCCTCTGTTTGCGGTTTCATTTACTTATTATGTAGGAACTTTTCCATTTAAACTGTTCAACACAACAAGACATTTTTCAGAAACTTTGTCTTTTCACTGGCAACATTATCCTCAGAATGACGTAGATAATATGCTTTCCTTAATTTGCTCCCATTTATATTTTTACATTTGTCTTTTGTAGTCATGAAGAATATTCCCAGAGCTCTGCATATTAAGACTCACAGCAGTGAAACTCAAAGAAATAGGTCAGTGCTTATTTAAGTCCAAAAAAACAATGAACCAAAAAAATAAATAAATAAAAATAAGGAAACTGCACCTGGAGGATGCCATATTTGTTACAAAAGGCACAGAGTTTAATGTTCACGTCAGACAGCTCTGCTTAGGGAGGAAAAAAATAAAAAGAAGAATTCACATCTATTTCGGGGGGGGAGATATAACAAGACAACGACATATCTAGAAATGAAGAAATGATGTATAGTGGAACAAGTAAAGGAAACAACATGATATAGGATGGTCTGCAAATGAATCAGTGGAGAACACTGTCCTGTATCCATGTGAGATGAGGTCATATTGGAGCTAATGGAAAGAACAGCAAAATGTGTGAGAATATTAGAAGCTTACTTACAGGATGATGGCACTTGGAATAAGGAATCAGAAACAACTGATGTAGGAACTTATGAGCCAGCAGAGTTTTGGCCTCAAAATTAAATCAGACAGAGCTCATCCAAGTGTAACCAAAATAAAGGCAGAATATGAAAAGAATATTACATAAATGTAGAAGCCACAGAGATAATGCAACAAAAAGTTGCTTGTCAATGACATTTATAAAGCAGACCATAAAATACTTAGGCATAGACTGCAAAGCAAGTTGCAAGCTTTAAACAGTTTAAAAAGACTCCTGTTTCAGAAATAGCAGAATTTTCTAGTTAGCTGATGTGGTCACCCATTCTTATAATAATATATTTTTTATTTTTATTTATTTGACATTTGTTGACCGGGATAGTCTGACTGAGCAAAAATCCTTTTTCAGTGGAGGCCCTGGGAGAAAAGCTCCACAGTAACAATATAGAATAATTACAAAACTGAGAGGAGATACAGTAAAAAATCTACAACATGTAATATGCAATAAAATTGTAAAAACATTTAAGAGAATATAAGAGAAGCTCTACAGTACAACAAGCTGAGCTCGAAATTTAAACAAATCAAGAACAGTGCTAGAATAAAGTTAGAATAAAATAGGAGTATACAAAAGCAATCAAGCAATATGTAATAACAGCAGATAATCAACAACAGTACCATTTAATGTGAATAAAAGGTTTAGTAATCAGGTAGTGAAATAAGAATGTTTTGCTGAGAAAGGAGTGAGAGAAATCTGTTAATCATCAACCCTGATGACAGAAACGAGAGAACAATCTACTTGCGCTCTATTTGTGTAAGAAGTACCAAAAACTGAGTACGTGGAAAGTGTTGCATTTGAAATAACAATACATGCTGTCTTTTAAGTTTAGCTATAGGCTTTAATAAGTAGTCTTGAAAATGATTCTGCAGTTTCAGATTGCTTCTTCACATGATTTCTCCAGGATTCTTCTAGCTCCTATGATTACTGCACTAACATATTTTGTACATTTTGTGCTCTTAGCTTCTGCCTATTTGTGTAATTTTGTTCCTCAACAACTCATATTTGAAAACAGGATGGTATCATTTCAGAACATGGTAGTTCATGGAATGTGCAGGATATGAGTGAGACACTGACATCTGAAGTTATTCATTTCAGGCTTTTTTTCATCTAGAGCATAAGAGTTTTTTTTAGGTGTGACATCGAAGCAGCCTTAATGGATATAATCTGACAAAATGCTTCCCTGGAAAGACTTAATATATAACCAGATCAGATAGGTGTGGAAACACCAAGGTCAATGTGTTAACAGTAGACAGCCACAAACTATAATAAAGTGAAGCATGAAGGTAACCATTTGAAATGTCAGGGCATTCTACAGCAAGTCCAGAAACATGGAGAATGAATGGCTAAAAAATGGACTTACATATGCTAAGTCCAAGATAGCCATTTTTCATAACATTCTGTTTTCTCTGAGGTATGGCGATCTTGGAGTTAATATATGTATATACGTTTGTCCCTTACATTCAGGAAAGTTTAAAAGAGGAGAGTGGAGAGTGTTAGTTAAGATTCAACTCTTCGGAGGCTATTTTAGTAATTACAAGTATTAAAGGCATCAACATTATAAAAGAAGATGTAATGTAACATCAACATTATAAAAGAAGATGTAATGTAAGTAATTATAAAACAGTGAACTGTAAGGATTACATTGTAACATCAGCAGTCTGAGAAACAAAATGCATTACATATACTGTAATGAAGTACCTGCTGCGATAACAAAAACAGGAAAATGAACATTCATAGGGTAGAATGCAAGAGCAGAAGTATAGCTAGGTTGAGGTGAAGGGGTAACTGCCCTAGGCCCAAAGTGTTAGGGAGTACAAATGAGAGCACTGAGGCCAACACTTTTTTTTGTGTGTGTGTGTGTGTGTGTGTGTGTGTGTGTGTGTGTGTGTGTGTGCGTGCGTGTGTGTGTGTGTGTGTGTGTGTGTGTGTGTGTGTGTGTGTGTGTGTGTGTGTGTGTGTATGTGCACGCGTGTGTCTACGCTTTTCATATTAAACATTTAAGGGAGAGACACCATGCATCCAATGAGCCAGCTACAGCTCTGTGCAAGGCTGTAGACTGCATAAGAAACATAGAGGGAAGATAATGGAGCAGTATAAATTAGATTAATGGACTACAGCCAGAAGAGAATTCTTACCTATTAAAAGTGTGATCAGTTAAATGGGCCACTAATCGAACCCAGCTTAGCTGGGCTATAGGGCTTCATCCACTCTCTGCCACCATAGTGGCCTCTATGAATATACATATCATTGTATTTTGTAGAATTATTAGATGAAAGAAAAAGTATTTAACTTCATTTATCACTTTACTTTAGGATTACTGGCCTTTGTGACCTATTGTTTCTCAATGACAGAAACTCTCCAACTCTTACTTATGACACTAGGTTCCACTGAACACAATAGACAGTAGTCATAACAAAAAATAATCAGCTGTACGTATGCATTCTACTAACCTATAAAGTTATCATATTTTATCATTGTATCATAGCAATTTCTTGGATAATCACACTGAAAGATTTTATCCGGCACACTCACCTTTTCTAAATAAAATAAAGTTGTTGCATTCAGATTCATAGCAAAGTTTGTATTATTCAGTCTTATCAGGGAAATCTGTGCTACTCAAAGTAGAACAAACTCACCACTGTTTAGCATTTTCATGTTTAGCTGCAAGGCTTTCCATTTCCTTTGCTTCTGTCAGCCTGGCTCCCCTGCTGAAACTCAGGCCTTTTCTTTCAGTCTGTGTCTCTCCCTCTATCTCTAGGGGAGATCCATGTCTCTATCTTTTTGTTTTTGTCCCTTCCTTTTTATAAGAAGAGTTGTGACTTCTTCCATTCAGGACATGTACTTGGAACCCCTTCCCATAATGCACTCTCCAAAGCTAGGAATACAGCATCCATGGGACCAGATGACATCCCAGGCTGTGTACTACATGAACTACAAAATGAACTGGCACCCCACTTAAGTGCCATGTTTAATCATAGCCTCACCTCAGGCTTTGTGCCCACTGAGTGGCGCACAGCTACAGTTATCCCACTCCACAAGGGAGGATCCACCTTGGATCCCGGGAACTACCGTCCCATCAGTCTGACAAGCCTGATCTGCAAGGGCATGGAACGCATTATCATGGAACTTATAAACAAAGACATTGGCAACCTCCAGACACTGGACCCCACCCAGTTTGGGTTTGTGAAGGGCTGATCTTGTCTCCTGAATCTGATTGACTTCTTCAACTCTGTCTCCAGAGCTGTGGACAAGGGTAAGGAGGTCCACACAGCCTATGTGGACCTCACCAAGGCATTTGACACCATCCCCCACTCTGGAATCATAGATAAACTTACTAAGCTGGGTATAAATCCCTACGTCACTCGATGGGTTGCCAACTGGCTTACTGACAGAACCCAGACTGTAAAAGTAGCCGACTCCAAATCCAGCTCCAGACAGGTGACAAGTGGAGTACCTCAGGGTTCAGTCCTGGGATCATTCTTGTTTGGCATCTACTTCTCTGAAGTACAGGCCAACATTAAAGGATTCTGGCTAATAAAGTTTACAGATGACTGCAAACTGGGAGCCATTATTGAATCCCCAAATGATGTGGATATTCTACAAAAGGGCCTTACAGAAACAGATGCCTGGTGCCAGAGCCATGGGCTCAAGCTTAATGCCAAGAAATGTATAGTCATCCCCTTTGGAAAAAAACATGTACCCATGAACTACCACATAGGTGGCAGGACACTAAACATCTAAAGTGTGATGAGAGACTTAGGGACACAAGTGGACAGTGGTCTCACTTTCGATAACCACATTGCCACAACAGTCAGGAAATTCTTCTACATGGCACACCTCATCACTAAGGCCTTTTCATCCAGAAAAAAGGAGGTCATTGTCCCACTGTACTCATCCCTCATTAGACCCATTATAGAGTATAATTCCCCATTTGGTATGTACCTCACAAGACATCTGCAACAGCTGGAAAGACCACAGAAATACCTCACTAAAAGAATCACAGGCATAAAGCAGATGCCATATGCTGACCGTATAAAAAAACTCCAGCTATACTCTGTGGCATATCGTCTACTTAGAGGTGATCTCTGCTTAACATACAAGGCCATGTCAAACCCTGAGCTGTTGGACATGCTCCACTTAAAGAAATCCCAATCCCTCAGAGCCACACGCTCCAGGGATCTAAATCTTATCATCACAATGAACAAAACATGCTGGAGGGATAGATTCCTGACCCATAGACTCCCCATACTCTGGAATAGACTGCCCATACATGTCAAGCAGAGCACCTCATTGGCCCTCTTCAAAAGGAACCTTGATGATTGGATGGGAGATAGGAAATTCACCCCGAGGATCATGTCAGTCACCCTGCTAGACAGGGGCCCAGAGAAGTAAATATTGTGGGAAAGAATTTCCAGGGAATTGTTATGGCTAGGCTTGCATAGGCCTTAGGGCCGATAGCCTAGTACCAACCTATGAACCTATGAACCTATGAACCAAACACCCCTCTGTTGTCACTAGGCAGTGTACTACATAATCCCCCAGCTTAGACTCATGAGTATGAGTGACATTGGCCAGATCTTACCTTATTGGCTCAATCTCAATGCCAGAAGGGTATATTTCCAACCTGGGAAGAGGTATAGCACATATAGTAGCACTGTATATGCCATAGTCCATCAGTTATTCTTTCATTTACAGACTCTTCTTTCTGGTTCTATAGTTGGGTCAATGCATTAAACATCTATTGCATCACTGATATTAGTAGGTTCAGGATACTGATTTCAGTTCTGCTACTAACTCCTCCTTCTTCCAAATTATGACATGCATCAAGAGACACATTTCAATTATCTGCAGCATGAAAACTTTTCTATTTTTTTATCCCAGTCTGTTGTGCTGGAGAATTCCATATTCTGTTTTTGCTTTTTTTTTTTTGCTTAATAGCAAAAATATTAATGCAAGTTTCTGAGATTCTTGATTACATTTTTATTGAGGAACTGTATGATACAGAAGTGCTACTAGTATTAACCAATTTTATGTGAAAACATTTACCTTATAAAATATTGTCAATGGCCAGCACTTGACGTTTCTCTAAGTATTGATTTAGCATTCATTTTATTTCAACATTTCTGATATCTAGATCTTTGTTTTAAAGCTTAGCATTCAGCTTTACATTTATTTTTTATTCCATTTTTTTATTGAGATTACTTTGAAAATTACAAATATTACAGAACACAATTTAAGGCAAATAAGATTGTTTAAAAAGAAATGCAAAAAAAGTATGTACAATATCCCTAAAACAAAAATATAGTTAAAGTATACACAGAGTCAATATTGTAACTGCATATAGTATTTTATACACTTTAAAGTATAATATTATTAAATATCCTTTGTTATATTATGTTGCACAGAGATTAATTCACGTTGAAAGAATTTGATTCAAGGTAAAACCTTTGTCCATGGATTTTTAATGTATTATCTCTAGGATATATCCTATTTACTTTGATTCTGGATTCTCTGGTGGCTGTTCCTTGAAGAGAAATAAACATTCTTCAAATTGAGGTGGAGTAGATTTTTTCCATTTTCTTGTCCAGAATAAATAACAGTTTTCACAGTTTTCATTATATGAGTTAAAGAAAACTGGAAAGTCCACTGGGCCTAAAAGAAAGCATTTTCAATGGAGGCCCGGGGAGAAAAGCTCCAACGAGATACATAAAAGCAGGAATCTAGCTTGTTTAATTACAGTAATATATACAGAAAATATACATTAAAGCAGAATTCAATGAATTCAATCATCGTGGTATAAGCAGAGATATATTAATCAGTATTATTGTACCAGTATCAACAAGTGAAGATAAAAATAAATATGGTGAAAGTATCATCAGTCACTAGTAGCAAAAGACAAAGGAGTTTAGTAATCATATAAGAAGAGTGAAGAGGTTAGGTTATTGTCAAAGGAAAAATATACTTTAAAAATGATCAAAACACGGTAGGTTTAGGTTAAGGCACTTTAATCTTGCAGCAAGGAGACAAAAACTTGCTAATACAGAGTTTGTCTAACCAGAAACAGGAAATGCATTCATTTTTATAGGTTATCAAATTAATCCTGTCCTACCATGCTGACGTAACGAATTACCACCTTTTGGTCATCATCTGCTGACCATCTTTCCCATGATTTTCTGCTGATTTAAACAATTTTTATGTGAAACATCCTGAGGAAAACAACATGGCCTTGGTTACTTTCAGTGAGATACTTGTTATGTTACATTCAAGATACTATAGCTAAATTGAACACAATGCTAGCAGTTCATTTCTCTAATAAGCCTTTGTCTAACTTATCTCTAAACTACTGCAGCTGCAGAGGTTCCCATCCTCTGAACAAGGCTGTCTGTCTGGAATCATTACATTCATTAAATGGTATATTGTCTATTCATATGCTTCTGACCTAGCATATTAACACCTGCTTCTCAAGTACATTTCCACAAGGCATAAACAAGAATATTGCTGTGCTAGCAGTTACTAGGTCAGAGGGCAACTTGCAAGTTTCAGTAAGCATGCTCCAGTTTCAATAAGGCATATTTTCAGTCTCATATGAAACTCAATTTATATAAATCACAGTGCATGAGAAATAGAATGAAAAGCATATTAAAAACACTTGATTATTAATTTGTCATTAAGCATACACATATTAATACATATTTTTTTAACATCTCCCTCCTGTTAATACTTTTTATTCTATTTTCAAAAAAGGATAAACAGCTTGCTTCTTTTCCTAACCTCTTCCATTTTAGGATTTGCAGTTAAGAAAGTCATTCAGTTTAAACTTTTATGAAAGCGTCTCACATTCTAGCAGCTCTTCAAATTCAATACTTTGATACATAGTTTCAGATATGGATATAGCTATGAATTCCTTAATTAATTTCTTCATGCAGGGGATTCTGCAACAAATACAAGCTCCTATTAGGAGTAAACCTACCCCAATAGCAATCAATATGTTCATAAAATGGAGCCCCACCCCCCCAAAGGCATTCTGAAAAAACTCTGTCAGAGGGTTTGGGCCTGGTTTAGTCATGGCCGACACTTGCTGAATCACCTCGAGATGGTCATTGATCTCATGCTGATGGTCAGGAATGAATGCACAGCACTCTTCTTTGATTAAAGTGCAAGTTCCGCCTCTCGCCGCTACGGTGAAGTCAAGAGCAATTCGGTTTTGAAGCACTACAGTTCTCATGGCATTCAGTTCATCAGTTATCAGTTCAAGGGCAGAAAAAGTTGCATTACTCATTATTTCGAGAAGTTTAGACAGTTTTCGCAGTTCCCATATTGATTTGACTCCGCCATACATGGGTGATATACCTGCCCAAGATATAACAGCATCGCTCAAGTCCATGTGCACAAGTTTGGTTCCCACATTACGATGATCTTTCCACCCTGCTTCGATTCATCCCACTGGATTCTCCGGTTTCTTAACAGTCTTTTTGGTTACGTCTCGAGTATTTCGAATACTCCCTTGAGGCAAAGCTGCAGTGTGTCGGATGGCCGGAACCAGGTATCCCAAAAAACAACTGCCAGACCAATTCTCAGGTAACCATTTATATGCCTTTTTCCCACATACAAAATAACAGTCCTCTACCTTTGTCATTACTTTGTTATGAAATGACTGCCCTGCATGAAACATTTTCCTATCTATCACTGATAACTGTTTGAAAAGTACAGGATTGTGCTGTACCTGATCAAGAGTTTTATGCATAGATTTCAAAAATGAGTCATAATCTGTACTACAAGATCCATTCAAATCATTTGGTTTTCTATAACATTTGTACTGTACAGTAACATTACATTTGCTCCATCCAACTTGGATGGAATCATTTTTATAAAAACATATAATTCCTTTTTGTGTCACAGGCAAATACAGTGCTACCTTATCTTGTGCTTTCATAGCGACTGTGTCAAAAAACAAATTTTCCCAGGTCTCATTGACCCCTAGGGGGATAGCAGTCATTAACAAACCCCCGTATGCTGTTGGTATGGCCATACAGACCCAGCAGTTTGAAACATTGAAAGTCTCTGCGTATACACGTGTAATTGCCTGATTAGTGTTAAAGTTCAGATGCCAGTCTATGTTTGGTTCATTACGTCTAATCAGTTCAACCTCTGTGGCAGGAAAAAAAGTATGGCCACAGCAAAAAGAACAGTGTGATCAATATTGCAACAAAAACAATCATACACATTTTTTGAAATTCCTCAGTGTCTCTACTCACTCTGTATCTGGCCATTTTGTTCTTGTTGTGCAACAGTAATAAAGTTTTTGTCCAGTTCAAAGTTTTTGACCAGTTTACAGTGTGTCAAATGAATCCAGGAAGCTCGCTCTGCGATTTTGACTGCAGTGGGTGTTGACAGCAGTACCTGGTACGGACCTTCCCACTTTGGAGAGCTCCAATTCTTCCGTTTCATAATCTTCACCCAGACTCAGGTGCCTGGGGCTACTGGTGCTTCCGATTTCGGTTGCTCTTTATCTGAAACAGAATCTAACTGCAAAAGTTTGTTATTCAAAAATCTCCTCATATATCCTGCAAGTGAACTATCAGCCTCCTGCTCTGCAGACATGAGAGGTTTCCACTGAGGTGTATAATATGCCCTCCCAAACAAAGTTTCAAAAGGAGTTAATCCCTTTACATTTGGAACAGTTCTCATACTCAACAGTGCTAAAGGCAAACAGTGCACCCAATTTTTCTGTGTTTCTTCTATCAATTTCCTAAGTCTGTTCTTCAGTACCCCATTATGTCGCTCTACTAGCCCTGCAGATTGAGGGTGGTACGCACAGTGGTTCTTTAACGATATTCCGAAGTAACGACTAAGTTGTTGGATTGTTTGGTTCACGAAATGTGTCCCGTTATCACTATAAATCTTTTCCGGTATCCCAAATCTGGGTATAATTTCTTTAACAAGGACCTTTGCAACTGTAGCTGCATCTGGATTTTTAGTTGGAAACGCTTCTACCCATTTGGAAAACATGTCTATAATAACTAGGCAGTATTTCTTATTCTCACATTTATTTAATTTTATGAAGTCCATACAGATAGTATGGAACAGATATGGTGGTGTAGGAAAATTCCCTCGCTTAGGTTTCAATGCCCCTTGTGCATGATGCTTGTTACAAACATGGCATGCTGCACAAAATTTTTTGTATAGTTTGTAAACCCATAGGTTGTAAACACTCGATTCACTAACTGTACCATTCCCCCTGTTGAGACATGGCTCTGCCCATGGCTCAACAACGCTGCATATCTAAACAAATTAGATGGCAAAATTGGTTTCTTTTCCTTGGAGATGTACAGTCTCTTTTTTGAGGATTGCTCCTCATTTTATCCACTTTTGTTTCTCAAGATTTGTAGTAAGTGTCTGCATTGTTTTTAACATTTCTAAATCTAAAGTCTCTGAGGGTTGTAATTCCTCACTCAAAAGAAAAGTTTATGTGGCTGAAGCTGCCTGCTTTGCAGCTGTATCAGCCCGTGCATTACCTTTTGAAATTCTATCCTGTTGTTTTGTATGAGCTATGCATTTGCAAATAGCTACTTTCTTAGGTAACTGAATTGAATCTAACAAGTCTAAAATAAGTTGCGCATGATTAATCGGTTTACCAGTAGATGTTATCATTCCTCTATTTTTCCATTGTTGCGCAAAAACATGTACAGTAGAAAAAGCATACTGAGTGTCAGTATAAATGTTCACTTTCTTACCTTTTGCTAAGGTACATGCCCTCGTTAAGGCAATCAATTCTGCTGCATGTGCAGATAAGTTGTGTGGTAAAGATTTTGCTTCTAGAGTTTCAGTATCAGAAATGACTGCATACCCCACTAGGTTCTGTCCTGTAGGACCCCTCCTGCACGAGCCATCCACATAGCATGTCACCTCGGCATCATCCAAGGGAACATCTGTAAGGTCTTGTCTAGTTAATGTCTTTTGCTCAATCTCCTGCAGGCAGCAGTGTGGTTTGCCATCTACAGGGGTTGGAAGCAAAGTTGACGGATTCAAAGTTGTGCATCGTTCAATTGTCATATGATGTTGGCCCAACAGAATGGTCATACAGGAAAGATGCCTAGCTGGAGAAAGATATGCTACTTTTTCTTGCAGTAAAATAATTGCGACTGCATGAGGCACTCTCAATGTGAGAGGGTGAAATAATACTACTGAGGCTGAAGCCTGCACTGCCATTGCAGGTGCAACTACTGCTTGTACACAGTGGGGCAAAGACTGCGCCACTGGATCTAACTGTGATGAATAATAAGCTATGGGGCATTGTTTGTCCCCATGTTGCTGTGTCAACACTGATGTCATATAACCTTGCTTACAATTTACAGTCTGAATAAACTGCTTGTTATAGTTTGGTAATCCTAAAACTAAGGATGATGCTGTCAATTGTTTCAGCTTACAGAAAGCTGCTTCTGCTTCAGGTGTCCATTGTAATAAATCCTGTGCAGCCATCATTTTTTTAAATATTAAATCAGCCAGTGGAGAAGATTCCAAAGCATAGTTTGGTATCCAACTTCGACAAAAATTAGTAGTTCCCAGGAAGGACATCATTTCCTTCTCGGTAGTTGGTCTGGGTGCTTGTAAAATCTGTCTTCATCTAATATTCTACCTTCTTTGGATATTACATATCCTAAGTATTTAACTTGTTTTCTCCAAAGCTGTAACTTGTCTTTGTTTACTTTGTGACCTTGAGTAGCTAAAAATTGTAACAAAGCTACCGTGTCTTCTTTGCATTCTTGCTGGGTGGGGGCTGCCAGCAGAATGTCGTCTACATAAAGTAGAATCTGACTACCTTTCGGTGGGATAAATCCTGCCAGGTTGCTTGCCATTTCCTGTGCAAATATTGTTGGACTTTCACAATACCCCTGTGGTAATCTGGTATATGTGTACCGCTTTCCCTGAAATGTAAATGCAAACCAATATTGGCTCTCAGGGAGTATCGGTATCGAGAAAAATGCATTACTTATGTCTACCACTGAAAAATATTTCTGTTCCGACTTTAAATCATTCAGTAAGGTGTGTGGATCTGGCACCATTGGTGCTCTGGGTATAACTGCATTGTTCACTGCTTGTAAGTCTTGGACCATACGCCATTCCCCGTTTGCTTTCTTGACAGGAAATAAAGGTGTGTTACATGGTGAATCAGAGGATTCTATTAAGACTCCTTCCTTAAGTAAGGCTGCTATGATAGGTTTGATTCCTACCTCTGCATCCTTTCTCAAGGGATACTGTCTTTTCTGGGGTCTAAAAGCTGACTTTGGCGTTATGGTAACTGGTCCTGCTGTTCGTATTAGTCCTACATCTGATTTCCCTGCTGACCAGAGAATGTCTGGTATGTCTCGCAAGGCTTTTTCCCCTTCTTCCAATAAGAGTAATACTCAACTATTCTCACTAGCCTGTGAGTGTACAGCTGGGTGTATCTGTGTGATCCAATTAAATTTCTGTTTCTGTACTCCTTGTTCTGAGAGTTCTAATTCTGTCTGTTTTTCCCACCTCATGACTTTTTCACCTAAGTCTGCCCATTTTAAAGTTTTATTCTTAGTCAAACTAACATGGGGCAGTCGATTAGATTTGTAGAGTGCTAAAAATTCCTGGGGCAATGAACAGCTTGCTACATTGTTCCCTTCTGCATCCCAGTACAAGTTTCACAATACTAGCCTGTTTGCATGGTTTTGAAACAATTCTTGTTCATAATCTCTATCAGGACCTGGTCTATTACAGTAATATAGAGTACAATGCAACAAATGCTGTTTGTCAATGTCGAGGGAGGGGAACTTGCTGATAGCTATGTTCATTAGTTCTTCGGTTACTGCCCCTGGACCAGTCATAACCAAGTCCTGGCTGTACCAATAATACATTTCACCCTCCGGTCGCACTACAAAAGTGTCCATTTGTCGCTGTGCTTCCATACCCTGCATGGTTGGAACTACTGCTATGCCAAATATCTGCATTAAATCTCTACCCAAAAGATTCACTGGGCATTTTGCAGAAACTACAATTTTACTTTTCTGAGTCATCCCTGAAACAGGGTCTATTATTGTAATGTCATGGTAGAGTGGCTCCCGATATAGCTGTCCATTAGCTGCTTTCACTAGTATATAGTCTGGTGATTCTGTATCTTCCGGTAGTTTGGAAGGGTGTATCAGGGTGCGTGAAGCCCCTGCGTCACACAAAAATGTAACTTCCCTCCCCTCCACCAGAAGCGTCACTTCCGGTTTCATGTCTGCTAAGTAAAGGTCTAAGCTCAAAAGAGCTAGGTCTAAAATTTCATTTTCTTCTACATCTGTGTATTCATATACATCCTCTACCCCTTGTGTCACATCCTCTTCTCCTGCTATCATATTTACACTTACCTTTTCCTGCTCACTCTCATCTAATGATTCCTGACTATCATATAGTCATTCCTCATCCTCCTTATTTTCTGTAGTTGCCTTCTTGTTTAGCCTGCAATCCCTTTCTAAATGTCCCTTTTTCCCGCACTTAAAACACTCACTCTTTTTCTTTCTTTCCTCGAAGTCTTCTGATCATTTGTCAGATTGTTTATTTCCCTGGGTATTTTTCTTACCCTTTTTCCCAGTTTGTACTACAAATACTTCTGACCCATCTTCTGCTGAAAATACTTGGGTTTTCTTTTTCTTTTTACTATTAAAATGTCTTTCTGCATGTCTAGCATATTCAAGTAAGGCTTGTAACCTACTTGTTTGATGATCTATCATATGCTTCGTAATGAAGCTACTAATAGGTGCAATGCAACCTTTCTAAAATGCATTTTTCAATTGTTGTTCATACGGGGAATCATTCGCTTGATTTTCAGGAATTGTCATGCCACTATGATTGTTAAAGCATTCTAATAATCTGGCATAGTACCCATCTACTGTTTCTTTTTCCTGCTGTATGCATTGATTAATACAAGTCCAATCAGCCCTAGGCTTCCACTTTTCAGAGATTCAGTCTGTTAGACCCTTTACTCTGCCATCCAGTTCTGTATCAGTATGTGGGAGTGGTCTAAGTTGTGCGTCACGAGGATTCCAGCTGCCACAAATCTTGTGCCAATCTGGACCTACAATTTGTATAACTACTTTTTCTACTTCCTATCCATTCAAATGGTAACTTAATCTCATACCCTGCAAGTCTTATAAAAACTTTCTAAAATTCACTTTTGGATGGGGAATACCTTCTGTGGCTTTCCGGATATCTTCTGGTGTCCACGGTCTATAAACTAACAGAGTCTGATCTTGTCCTGTCTGTCCTGCCTGAGGATTTGGTACTTCTATGAGCGGACATATCTCTTCTTCGCTCATAGCTTGTGATTCTCTATTTAATTCATTTAATTCAATTTCCCTCCTCAAGTCGCATGTTCAAGACCTGGTCTCGATGGGATCCCTGACAAACGGTTGTGCTTTTGCAGGGACAGCTGGGTATAGCGGAGGTGGATCAGCTCGTCCACTCGCTTCATATTCTGGTAACGGAAGTGGAGGGGGTGAAGGAGGGGCCATCGCTATTACTAAATTATTATTTTCTTTGTCTAAAAACATCATTTTTGAATTTTTAATTCTTTGCTCCCTACGATTTGCTTCCTCAAGCCACCTGTGCGCTTGAGGGACTCCTAATTGTCTCTGCTTTTTTAATTGACCTTTTGCGTCTATTTTTAACTGTTTTACAAGTTTCATAAGTGCAAGTTTATCTAAATTACCCTCGAATTTGTACTTGTTGACCCATTTGGTATAATATTTAACATTATCGGCACGCTGTAATTGCATATACTTCGCGTCTTCAGTTAGGGGCGTGTCCCGGGAACTTTTTGTGCACTGATTTCCCATTGGTGTCTTAGCTAAGCTGTAAATTGTTACATAAACCTTTCTATCACGTGGTACCACAAATCTACACCTTTTTCACAGTTTATCTAGAATAACTGTCTACCTATTCTGTTTCCCTGATCTATGACAAAAAACAGTAACCCCTTCTTCTGTCTCTAATTTGCATAAGCAATTTACCTGACAAAAAAAGAACAGTTCTGTAACTAATCCCTGATCATGAAACAGAAATAAGGTAATTCCTCCTTACCTGACCCTCCATGAGTTGATCCACCGGATCGTTGACTCGTCCTCCAATCCCAGATCAGAAACAGTGGCTGGCCTCTTTTGAATGACAATTCAGTCGGAGGTCTTTCAAAACAGAAGAGCTGATTTGGCCTCTTCTCCGTACGGATGCATGCCACCAGGCCCAATTCTGACCTAGGTCCAGAGCAAGAGATACGTATTCCGGTCCGAAGGACCAATCTGTCAAAGGAAAAATATACTTTAAAAATGATCAAAACACGGTAGGTTCAGGTTAAGGCACTTTAATCTTGTAGCAAGGAGACAAAAACATGCTAATACAGAGTTTGTCTAACCAGAAACAGGAAATGCATTCATTTTTATAGGTTATCAAATTAATCCTGTCCTACCATGCTGACGTAACGAATTACCACCTTTTGGTCATCATCTGCTGACCATCTTTCCCATGATGTTCTGCTGATTTAAACAATTTTTATGTGAAACATCCTGAGGAAAACAACATGGCCTTGGTTACTTTCAGTTAGATAGTTGTTATGTTACATTCAAGATACTATAGCTAAATTGAACACAATGCTAGCAGTTCATTTCTCTAATAAGCCTTTGTCTAATTTATCTCTAAACTACTGCAGCTGCAGAGGTTCCCATCCTCTGAACAAGGCTGTCTGGAATCATTACATTTATTAAATGGTATATTGTCTATTCATATGCTTCTGACCTAGCAGATTAACACCTGCTTCTCAAGTACATTTCCTCAAGGCATAAACAAGAATATTGCTGTGCTAGCAGTTATTAGGTCAGAGGGCAACTTGCAAGTTTCAGTAAGCATGCTGCAGTTTCAATAAGGCATATTTTCAGTCTCATATGAAACTCAATTTATATAAATCAAAGTGCATGAGAAATAGAATGAAAAGCGTATTAAAAACACTTGATTATTAATTTGTCATTAAGCATACACATATTAATACATATTTTTCTAACAGTTATAGAGCAGGAACATAGCCAGGAAGAGTTGAGATGATTTTTCAGTATTTGTTTGAAGGTGGTGGTGCTACCTGTGTTTCTTATAGAATGTGGAAGTGAGTTCCATAGTTTGGCGACTATGAAGGAATAGAGGAGTTGACCAGCAGGTAGCGTGGGCATATCTACTTTTAGAAGTAGATGATTTTCAGATCTTAGATGCCTGCTGGAATGGTATTTGGCAAGTAGTGATGAGAGAGCAGGACAGTCTGTGGGTCTGTAGATTATTTTGTGCACAGTAGTTAGTTGGGTGAAACATTTATAATCAAAATATTTGTATATGTATGATTGTATATGAAATATGTACAATTAACATTATAAATGTTCTCCTGTACAATAATTACAGAAGGTGGGATCCAGGTTCAATTAAATAGCTACTTTTCCAGTAGAGTATTTATGTAGTCAAGATCTAGTTATGTCAGAGCTGATAGACAGTAAGGAGAGAAGATAGGAGAAGGAAAAGGTTAGGAGAGAGAGAGTTGAATGTAAGGGGGAAGTTGTATTGTAATTGCTCTTCTATTCAATACAATCATAAAAAAATGTGCAGCCAATCTGCATTGCAAAGTTGGTTGCATCTCCAACATTCAGTGTTTTTGCTTTTGCTAAATTTTGCTATCTTGCTGGATTTAAAACATTGCTACAAATTAGAATTTTCATGTAAAAGTACACCTGTAAAAGGACCAGGACTTATTTTTTATTGATTTTAGTATATGAAGTTTATTATCTGTATTTAATGAGGAGTTTTGACATACTGTAATGAAATTGCAAAACTTATCTTAAAATTATTATTATAGTTGGTAAGTGTCTTATAGATATGTGAAGGTACGATTTTCATCTCAAATTTATTATATAGGATTTCATACATACATTTGTTTATTTTTGGCATTTTTTTACACTGTGAATGTGTAAGATGAAAAAACATTCTCCTGTGTATGTAATCTAATGTTTTGTATAAACAGTCTTGTGGATCTAGATTGAATTCATAAATAGGGGTTTGTATTTTCTACGAAGGAGACAATGCTGCCAGCAAATAATTTTTTAAATTTCCCATTTATCCAGGATTGGCTTATTATTTTTTTCAAATAAAGTCTGTTTTTATTCTAAAATGAATGTTTGTCAAATCTAAGTTTTATATATATGTTGATTAGAATGAGATTTTTTAAATTCTTAAAATAATATTTATATATTTGGATTGAAAGGGAGTGGGCATATTAAATTGAATAAAAGTGCATAGGTAGAATCCCTTTTTATTTGTTTTGATTTAAAAATTGAAAAATGTAATGTTTTCCAGTTATATTAAAGTGGGATCTATCCAATTAAAAATAATTTTAAAAACAGTTGCTTTGACATAAGTATTCATATCTAGGGAAAGTAAGCCTCCTTCTTTTTGTACCATAAAAATTTAGTAATACTGTATTTATTTTCTTTATTTGTGTTTTGTTTGGTAGTAAATATAAAGCTTGACTTATGTATAATATTTTTGAAAATAACATTTTTTTTATTATTTGTAGTCTGTCTTCAAAAGGAATTATTAGTATATTCCATTTCAAGATTAGAAATGATTTTGTTTCTTGCACTTTCTCATAATCTGAATGTTTTGTTTCTTCTAATGTTTTAGTAATAGCATTATTATTGTTTAATTGTAACTTTTTTCAGGAATAGGCAGTTTGATGTTTTATTATTAGTAGTAGTAGTATTGACATTTAGGCCTGAGATTTGTTAATATCTTTCTATAGTATGAGCCAATTTTATTAGGAATTGTTTAGGAATAATATTATATCAACTGCGAATAGCATAATTTTAGAATTATATTTTTTGGATATCTCTGTGCTCATTATTTTAGATTGGATCTAATTTATATTGTCAACATTTCTATAGCTGGAGAAAATAGGATGTGGGATAGAGGGTATCCTTGTTTAGTTCCTGTAATAAGGAGCATAGCTTGACTTAATTTAATGTATGTTCTATTATTTTATGAATGTTTAAGAGAGAAATAATCTGTGAGGGAAATTCAAACTGTTCCACAGTTTTAAATAGATAGTCTCATTTAAGAGAATTAAAGGCTTTTTCAATGCCTAGATTTATGAGTAATGCTTCTTCTTTCTTGTCATTTATATAATCTATAAGTGTAACTATTCTTGTAAGGTTTTCATGTGTCCATCTTTTGTAAATAAACCCAGTCTGATCCATATTATTAATTTGATGGACGGGTTCTTTCAGTCTATCAGTTAAGATGGACATAATTTAAAATCAGTGTTCATTTGTGAGACTGGTCTGCAAGAAGAGCATATTTGGGGATTTTTATTTGCTTTAATTACTGGGGTGATTATTTAATATTACCAAGAAGGAGGAATTAATACCTTTTTTTAATTTCTGTAAGAGCTTTATGTAAAATATTTATGACATTTTGAGGGAAAATCTTATATATTTCAGCTTTTTTTCCATTAATACCAGGGACCTTTTTAGATTTAAGTTGCTTTATTTTATTAGTGACTTCTGTTTGTAAGATCTGTTTAAGTACATTTTTTTTAGTTCTGGAGATATTTTTTATGGAAGAATAGATGGTAACATTTATAGTTTGTTGATGTTCTTCATTAGAGTTCATATAATGCTGTTTAAATGTAGCTAAAATTTCTACATCAGTAGATATTTTATTGTTTTTTTCTTTTTTATTTGTAGAAAATCATTAGAGCTTTATTGGATTTTCACACTTTTGATTTGGTTATGCACATGTTTTGGTAACATAACATTAGATGCATTAATCTGTCTAGAGCTACAGCTGTCTTACACATAAGGGGGTCAGAGTATTTTTTCAACTATTTTATTTGTTCCTTCAAAGATTGTCATTATCTTTCTTATTGTCTTTTGCTTTTTTGAAGTTCTAGTAGACTATTTAAAATATATTTATCCTAATCTCTAAGCTGTTATTTGATACCACAGTAAGGATTTGCCATAGATGTATGTTTTAAAGGCATCAAAGACTATAATGTTGCTGATATTTTATATTATTAACGCTCATAAAGAGACCTATTTCTGAAAGTAGTCAGAATTTAAATTCTTTTAAATTAGATATAGAGGCTGGGATCCTATTTATAAATGAAAGCTTTTAAAGTCAGTTCTTATTTTGGTAGTAAGTGCATCCTGATCTGAGAAGGGGCAAGGAATAATGTTAAAAGTAATATTTTTGAAGCTATATCATAATAAGTATTCTTCCACTTCTAGTTTCAGTACCATAATTGACTGAATAATTAGTATAGGATAATGATTCATTTCTTCTCTTGTTAAAGTTATCATTTCGATTAAATGATTCTATCCAGTTTTTAAGTGATCTAGCTGTAAAGGTTAGCCTCAAATTTCTACTAAAGATAGTATATGCCTTGTCCAGAATAAAGTTAAAATCATTGCCTATCACTAAATTGCCTTTGGTGTTGTTCATAATAATGTCTAGGTTTTTTTTCACTAAGTTAACTCCCATCCCTGCGACCCAGTAGATGTTAACTTGAGTCTACAATGTATTGTGAAAATTTATAGCCAAGAGAGTCACTGGGCCTTCTTGATCTTCATATTTGTATATGACCTGAGGTAATGATATGTTGTTTTTCCAGAAAACCGTAAATCCTCTTTGTATTCTTTAAAAGTGGAGGGTGCTACCATTGTGTGTTTGTTTGGATTCCATATTGTTTTGTCAGCATGTTTAAAGTGTTTTTCTTGATGAAATATGACTGATTTGTGCCTTATTAGTGTTACTGTATTGTAGAAAATGTGCTCTTTTCCTTGGGTTATTTATGCCATTAACATTTAAGGATAGTAGGATTAATTACATGGTTAAGGAAATCAGTTTTAAAATGCAGCAGTACATAAATACATTCAGATAAAATAGAACACTGACTATCATTTCAGACATAACAAAAAGCAAAAAGTATATTTACTGACAAGCTTTAAAAAAATGAAAACACAGAATGAACTAAAGTCCTAGTCAAGGTAAAGGAAAGCTTACTAGACTAACCTTCCATAACTGACAAGCCAAAAAGTGATGTAAATAGATTAACATGTAAGGGAATTAGTGATATGCAGCCAAATGTTTTTCGTCCAGAGACATCTTTTATGTTTCTCTTCTTCAATTTATTCTATATTTTGTTTTAATAATCATAACAGTGAAAACATAAATAATCTTGAAAGTAATAGATATAAGAGCTTGTTTATTTAAAAGGAATAGTATTAACTTATTTATATTATATAAAAATTAATTTTATTACTAATGTATTTGATATTTAATTGTATATAGATTGTTTATTATGTTTAGAGTAATAGTTGTGCTCAGATTTACAGTTTTATCAAATACAATAATAAATATAATATAAACAGATCTAGCTTATTTCATTATTGTTATAATGTTCTTAAATAGCCTATACAAATAAACTTACATTGGTAGCAAATGTTATGTAACAAGATAAACTGTTTCCGATATTATTTTAAAAGGATCAATCAACAGTTCTTAACTAGTGGTGCAGTCATCATTTCCTGGGCAGGAAATATCATATTTAACATTTGAAGATATGCAGAGGTCAGGTGTTTACATTTCATGTACTTGTGGGATTAGATTTGTATTGAGGGTTCTGTTCTTAGGGAATTAGGTTAACAAACAAGCAGAAGCATATAATATGAAAATCTAGAGAACAAGTGCCTTCTAGGTGAAGAACTAAGAAAGACAATCATATTCTAGTGCATTTGGAAGTAACAATAAGATGAAGTTCCTTGTGATGAATAATCACTAGTTTATCTATCAATAAAAAAACTCAACTCCAAGCTGTAATAACAAATTTTCAAGCAGGTATGTTTGTCAAATAAAAAGCATAAACTACAAGTATAAGTCATTGAAGTAATCTTCAGTATGGTATTACAGACAAGTAAGAATTAATGAATGTGTGCCTATGTCTACTTCTCTAGACTTTTAGTTTGTTTTTATATCCATTTTCATTTAATTTTAAGGCACATATATTTTTAAAAAGTATGAAATAAGATTAATATCAGTCTAATATTTAATAACAATTACAATAAAATGAATGACTCTCCCTTTTTTCCTTTATGGGAACTAAGTTTTTATTAGTTGTTACAGTTCATCCATCCCCTCATCTGTAAAAGGTCTGTATATGACAGAAGTAACAGATGTCTTTATCAAATCAAGATGTCAGGTTGCTTCACCGAACAAATGTAAAAAGAAATTAAACCAGAACCCAACTACACCAAATAGCCTCATCATATATCGTGACCTTCTCATTGGTATCATTTGTCAATCATCATGAGCTTCAGATCTTAGTTTTCCATACGTTAATATACAGAATCTAGGGAGAACTATTATATTCATGACATTACGTCTCACAATGTCAGTGTTCAGTGTCATGACAACTCTTAACAGTGTTCAACATGTGTAAGAAACACAGACGAAAGAATAGCTTTATCAAAAAAGCTGCTCTTCATTACAACTCTCACATCACAAAGAAAAGCAAGCCAAAGGAAGGCAGCCTTCTACCAGGGAACAAGTTCCCATCTCGTATCCCACACTCTTCTTCTCAGAGTTTCCCATGTCTCAATCAAAATCAAATGTGGATAGCACCTCTGATTCAACTCATGCATCATGAAACAGGAGCACCAAACAAAATCAGTCAGCCACGAGAAACACATCAAATACATCCACACAACATCCTCCATGTGAGTAGCTCCAAGTGAAATGACAAAACTCAAACTCAAAGACACGCAAACTCAACAAGTCAGAACATTGCTGCCAAAGTCCCTCAACACAACACAAAAATAGCTGTAAAATAACATACCTTTATTCTCCCAAAAGATTCATATACCTCAAGAGGTCTCAAAACCTGGGAACCACTTAAGTCAACCTTGGACCCAGACCTTACATCCCAGCTCCTTCACACCATCATGTCACAACCCAAAACCAGCATTCAATAAACCCCACATCATCTGATGTAGTGCTTAACATCAAAGAGGCCAAACACAAATTTATTTAGTGACAAACATGCATAGAAGCAACCCAGGCACAAGTTCAGAACAACACAGATGATAGGAGGAAAATTGATAAAAATAAATAATGCTCCAAAGCTTGTAGTGGCATACAATTCATGTGTATGAGTCACTCATGGAAATCCTTGCAGAACCATTGAGATGACCCATTCAGTCATCATTTAAAGTTAAAGTGTATTTAATTTGCTTGTGCTACACCCAATAAGTGGGAGAGAACAGTCCTTTACAGAAAATGCCCACCACCAAGAACACAATATTACAAGACTAAACAAATAATTCTAAAAGATCAATAATACATCATTAATGATTTATGTTGCTATGTGTAAGGGTTATGATAGTTTACTGGGGTAATTTCCTGATAAAATTTAACCAAAGTGAGGTTTTGGTTTTACAAGTTGAAATAGATCATTATATTGTATACTCCCCTACTTCCTTACTTGTACTTTTTGACATTGTAGTATAGTTTTTAAGCATTACTAGACATGACATTTAGTATTAAAGGAAACTGTATATGTAAATACTTTAAGATGTTTTGTTAAATGCCACCTGAGACTACAAAATTCAGAAGTTAGGTTTTGTATTAAGTTAAGATAGTTATTAAAAGAATGTTCATACTTTGAGTCTTTTATGTAGACCTTTCAGGGTGTTCAATTCTTTTTGTTCTTTTTCATATCAGTCCAAGTATTAATCCAAATTTCTTTTCAGACTAGGTGAGGTCTAATCAATTTCTTCAGAGAAGAATCTCACATTGCTGTTCTTTACAAAGGAAGTTGCTTCTTCAATATTGTCAAAAGTTATGATATCACTGGCTAGATGAATTCTAGTTTTTGCTGGGAGATTATTATAGTGTTGCACTCCCACTCTACGCATGTCTTTTGTTGCAGTCGAGTGGCATTCAAAAGACATGCATAGAATGGGCGTGCCTTCGCTGAAGGTTGGACGTCGAGCTGGCACCTCGGCATCTGTAAAAAATCTACTGCCAATCATTAGCGGACTGGAGCTCCGCTGTGGCGACCCCTAACTGGGAAAAGCCGAAAGAAGAACAATTGTTGTTTTGCTTGAGAAGTTTGATGACTGGCCAACATTTCCTTCTCATTTCCATGTTTTTTTATGGAATAGTCATCACCATACCTCTCAACTGTCCAGATTTTCACAGAATATCCAGAGTTTTGCCTTTTATTTTTGGATTGTTCCTCATAAAATTGTGGTTTTCTGGCAAATCATTAAAGATTAAAGCCATTAAATAACACTAAATAATGACAGACGTGAGTTTCAGACTTCAAATGCTTCAGGAAATGTATGTATTTATTTAGTTATTTAACATTTGTTAACTGGGAAAGTCCGACTTGGAACAAGCCAATTTTCAGCGGAGGCCCGGGCAGAAATGCTCCAGATGCATGTCTTTGTAATATGGGAGGAAACTGGAGCACCCAGAGAAAACATGAATGCAGGGAGGACATGCAGACTCTGTGCAGAAGGCACCCCAGCCAAGAATCAAACTGGAGAACCTCTTGCCATGAGGTGACAACACTACCATTGCACCACTATGCCAAAATATATACATTGATGCAAAAACTGCCATTCTAGTAACTTTCTAAGTTTATAGGAACAATATTTAAAATCTTTTCCCATTTTTTGGGCCTTTGTCCCCCCTTTATTTCTGTCTATGTCCAGATTTCTTGCTCTGAGAGGTTGAGAGGTATGGTCATTATCAAATATTATATTGTGCTACCCTTTTTTTACATGAGCTTTTTCCCAAGCTGATTTCAAGACAAGTTCTTTGTCAATGAATGAATGAAATTTTAGTACTACTGACCTTAGAGAAGTTAGTAGGTAATGAGGTATTGGTTTACTTATAGCTCTATTTGCTCTCTCAATTTCATTTGAGAAGCCTTCTTGCCTATTAAGAAATGTTGGAATCCATGTGGAAAGGAAGGAGACAATATCTCACCAAACATCCTTATGTTACATCTTCTGTCCCTATTCTGAAGATTATTAAGTTAATTTATTAGACAAGAGTTTTGTTTTAATAGAAAGTCTATGTGTGTTTCTTCTTGTTCTTTAAGTCTTTCTTCCATATCAGCTAAATGGTCTTTGTATCAGAGGTTTTTATCTGTTGCTTTTGAATCATTTCTTTGAGAATGCTTGTTTGGTTAAGACTGTTTTCCTTCAGGTTTTTTAAGCTTTCTTGAAAACAAGCTATTTCTAAAGATAGTTCTTGAAGTGGAGTTGTTACTTGCTCAAGGTCTTTCACCAGAGAGGTGTCAGAAAGGGAATGATTTGACTTATTCATTTCCAGGTGTAGCTGAGAAGTCTATGAAGAATTTTGAAAGGAAAAGATTGAAGAAACTTTACACGTTTTATAAGTTTGTTAAATTAAAAGTATATGATATGATTTATGGAAAAGGGGTTGAGGATGGATGGATATGATTTATGAAAAAATGTCCTTCCAAAATAATTTTTCCTGTATATGGGTAACTGTCTCTTAACATCTGGGAATTGAACATTAAGTGACTAGAATGTTAAGGAAACACCATATACATTACATTCTCTTAATGTCCTCCTGTACAATGTCCAACCACATTTATGTCCAGTTAGGACAGTATGGACATAAATGCAGTCAGAGGTTGTGCAGAAGGACATTAAGCAATGCACACCTGTAGTTAGGAGTGATCTGGAAAGTTTTGAAAAGTTGTTGCTTTCAGTTAGCCATCTAGGTTCCACCCCTCCAGATTTATATTCTCATTCTCCAGTTCATTTCTCTAGGCTGAGACTGAAATTGGTCCAATGGGCTCAGTTCTCTACCCCAGTTAACAAACAGTATAACTAAATAAATAAATAAAGTTCAGTGTGGCACTGTCCCTGCTGTAAAACGTGACTTGAACAGCAGCTGAATAATTAGCTATGTTTTTCATTCCCTAATGTAGAGGCATAGTTTATATGACATCAAACTATTTGGTACTTTTCTCACTTTCCACAATCTCCTCCAGAGCCAGTAGCTCAGATACTGAGTTTTCATTTACAGGGAGATATTCCTTTTCTTATTGGGGAAAGGTGAGGTAATCAAGGTTCTTTCTATTTTGTTTACCCATTGTATTCCAGGAGCTGGGTACCTGCATGCCTTCCTTTGAAGAACTTGCATCAGATATAGATGGCACATCTGTTGGTTCAGACTCTATGACTTTACTCTCTTCATTCCCAGTTTGACTTAAGATTTCTCTCCGTAGCTTCGGGTTTGGTAAGTGTTTGTTCTACGATTACACCAGACACATGGGTCTGGCCTCGAGTCATTTCTGTTTAGTTGCTCTATGGCTTTCTGACTCTGAAAGCCTATTATGTTCTATATGTTAGTCACCTACTTCAGCCTCAGATGATTACTGTTAGTGACTTCCCTTCGTCTGATGGCATTATTTTTCTGTTGCAGGTTTGTTACAGCAGTATGACTTTCTTCTATCAGCTTAGCATAAAAACCTAGTATTGGTAGATGTTTTACTTCACTGATGCTTCCCCCAAGATTTGCTTTGGATTTAATTTCAGCATCCAGATGTTTACACAGTGTGTTTAGCTTGAGAATAACATCACACTGTTCATCTAGCTTGCAATGCAGCTTTCTCTCAGTTTTTTTTTCTTTAGCTTATTAATGGACTTCTATTCCTCTTGCATTATTGATCCAGTTTCCGGATGTAAGTGCATCCAAGTTATTGAATCTCTGTATTTCTTTACACAGAGCCTTTCTGATTTCCTCCATTATCAGTCCAACTGCTTACTTTCATACATAGCTTCACACTTCTTTTGTCACAGAAATTGAGGTCACATTCTTCGTTATCAGCACAGTTTTGCGTACAGTTTTTAATGTTGCATTGTGTCTTGGGGTCTTGCGTTTAGTAATTCACTTTCAGCTTGTACCTTCTACCTACATTTTATTTTTAGATCAAGCAGAACATTGATAACCATTAGCAATTCCTATCACAGTTCTCCCTTCTCACTCTGTAAATAAGCAATGTTAGTATAAGTCTGAAACTGTTTTCTTCTTTGTCTTTGCAATTCAATTACTCTTTCAGCTTTGCTTATGATATTGTTTGGCTTATCACTTTCAAGTTAAGTTTTGTACAGCTACTCATTCTGAAACTTCAATAACCATACCAAGGAAGCCAGTGCGACCAGATTTATTCAGTAAACAATAACATATAAACAGTTACATACATAATAATGAAAGATAGTGATGCACAGTCCAAATATGGCACACTTAAAATCAATTAGCCTGGATAACATATATCTATATAAAACCTCCTGCTGTGACCATGAACCCACCTAAGCAGTGTACCACCACCCACTCCAATTACCTCATTAACTAAGCCATAATGAGAGAAATAGAGGGGGTATTCTACACATACTCCTATGATGCCCATCATACTAAATAACTAAGGGAAGGGAGGGAGGTAATGTTCATAACCTGCATCAAAAGAGACTAAACCTCTTTCTACATGACTTTAAATAATACCCCCCCTCTTTTTCCCCCTAGCTCCAGCTTACCCCCAAATCACTACCATCCACTCAACTCCAAACAATTAACTCTTGCCTAATCGCTACTATCCCCAACTAGCAGAAATCCTGTACAAATTCATCTGCCATTGCAGCAAACATCATTTGTACACATATTAATGACTAAACTTCAGTAACCTCAACAAGGAAACCAGCGTGATGAAATTTATTCAATAACATTTAAATTGTTACATGAACCTATAATGAAAGATAATGATTTACAGTACACATATGACACACAACTTCAATTAGTGTGGATAACCACATTAATGGGAGGGGCAGCACTGAACCTCTTACACACTTTTAAAGAAACAGCAGAGTATATAACTCATGAACTCACCTGGGCAAAGTACCACCGTGAACTCCAATTACCTCATAAACTAAGCCAGAAAGCTAGAATGAATACCTCATTCTATGCATTACTTCTAATACCCACCAGCTTGACACTTCAGCCTGTTTCTCTTTTGTACTTGAAATTGCTGACCCCCCCAATTAACCTTTCCTTAAGTTAAGAAACATAGAAATATTCATATTGAATAAATCAAGTTCTACATCACTCAGTTGAACACCGTCTGATCTAACCATGCAGGATCCATGTCCACAAATTCCTAGTGACCCAAAATTAGCAAATTCAATGTCTGAGCAGCCCTTGAAACTCTTGCCAATTCAACACTTTTGTCATTATGAGCCCGTCTCCAAACTAAAGGTGGAATAATCTCTGACCAGACAAATACCACATTTGGAAACTTTTGTTTTAAGAAAACTATATCATGGAAAATTTGTGCTACTAAAGGCATTTTTGTTAGAACACCCATGTTATTCCTCCCTAAATGGATTAAAACCTATCATACATGTTTTTCACCCAAATTAAAACAATCAGTCTTCTTCGTAAGTTGATTCCACTGCATACCTCTCCAGACACTCCTAATGACTTCCCACATGTTTTGTTCAAGAACTAATATAACACCATGTTGATGGATTTTTGCTCGTTGCACCATCCAACAAACAAAAGAATGGCCTGCAATGACAATCTTGATCCGACCTGTAAAAGAATAAAACAAATCAACCATATATCATTAACCAAGCAAAACCACATATCAATGAGTTCAATGAATGTAAGTTAAAGAGGCATTGGAAATCCATCTCCCTGTCCTCTTGATAACCTCTGAAGCTCTGCCTGTCTGAAATGAGTGGCCAGAAACACAATCAGCTTTAAAACTTTGGCACCCCAATGCCTTGCAAATGGTCATAGTAAAGTGTCCCATAGTAAGCAATTTCCCCATACTATCCTGAAACAACAAAGAATATGGACTGCCTCCACATACACACACACACACACACACACACACACACACACACACACACACACACACACACACACACACACACACACACATACACACACACAACAACTTGGCACAGTTAACCAAACATAGTAACTCTTCTGTAGCAGTCGAACATAACACCCTCTCCCTCAGAGAAGGAACAACTGAAAGCCCACTAACAGCAATCTCATTAAGTCCTTAACCAACTGCAATCTCTTATCACTACCAGCTGGCCTAACTCTCTACCAACCCTTTCAAGATTATCAAAACCTTCCAGTGTTTCATCCAGTCATCCAGACTCAACAATCTAACCATGGCACTAAGAGCTACCATATGCACATGCGTTGCATGCCATGCCTCACCCAGTTTCCATTTGTAAACTAAATATTGACAGATCAACCCAACCAACCAAAGCCTTTGTTGTAAAGGGAGATGCTGTCTAAAACTTACCAATACAAAAATCACTGCTGTGTAGGCCTTCCATGTAGACCAAGGCCATGATTGCAACAGCAGCTAACCTATTACTTGGCACCATGACCTTTTAGAAAACCTGATTAGTTGCCATCTGATGAAACCTGACAAGCTAAAAGCAAGACAGACTGTCAGCCAGGATATTCAATTTCTTGCTACATGCCAAGGTGAAACACAGACTGATCATAAAGCTAACAGTGCCAACTTCTGCAACAGCAAGTGCACCAAAACTGACTTACCTGCCTTTCTTGTTAAAACATGCAACACTGCCTCATTATCAGAATGAAAAAAATGCCCTCTTATTCACATAACTCTGTTGCTAATCTACTAATGCAGTCCAAACTGGCATCAGCTCCAAAGAGGACAAACCTTTCTTCCACACTTCAGGTCATCTCTCTGGCCATTCTACCACAAAATATTGAACAGCAAATGTAGCTGCCATCCCGACACTGCCCATTGAGTCTGTCGACAAATGCAGCTTCTCTGACAATCACCTTGGCAAAAAGAAATAGCATTAAAATCATTAAAATCAATGAAAAAATTCAACCATACCTCAATGTCCTGTTTAAGAGCCCTCAACACATGAACCGAATGGTGTTTGTGGTGCCACTTCAGTAAATTTGTCAGGGATCTGTTACATGTCTTGCTGGGTGCAACTGCTCAACAAGCAAAATTCAGTAGGCCTAACAACTCTATCACTTCCTTCACTCTCACCTTCTGCTGTCCTATAAAACCAGAGAAGTAGTCCTTCAATCACTTTTGTCCTCAGGTAAACAAAAATGCAGGGCACTTTTGGAAAACAGCAGTCTCATTAAGTCATTAACTAACAGCACCACTACATGCTGCATCCACCTGTAAACCCAAGAAATTTAGTTTTTTTCCACAGGACCCTCAACCTTGTCACCTGCTAATGGCACACCCAACTTTGGACACAAGTATATAAAAAGCTGCTTTGTCTCAGCTGTTGCCTGTTGTCCCACCCCAGCCAAAAAGAAATCATAAAGAGAATGAACTACTTGCTGACCCAAAACCCACTGATATCACAGCCACTGCAAGCTGAACTCAACCTCTCAAAAAATAGTACAACCCTTGGCCATTGCAGTATCAAAATAAAACATGGTAGTGACACACAAACCTAACCACTGTCAATAATCTACCCTAATCTATAATAAATGTCCAGTTTAACAAGCTACAGATCCTGAAATGTTTTAATCAAACTTATAGCAGTGTCCAAAGAAGTAAATTGCACCTTGACATCATTCCTGTCAATGTAGTCTTTAACTGACTCACCTTACAAAAAGGACAAATGATGTATTAAACAACATTCCCCTTCCTTCTTAGGTACCAGACCTACCATAGAGATCTTAAACTGAAATACTTGAGCCTGCCTGTACCTCCTTCTGAATCGAAGCCATCACTACCTCTTGCTTGATCCCTATCGATTTCAAATTTTCTGGTATCAAAACACTTGACTGCATTTGTGATCTTAAATTAAAACCCACTGAAAAGCCGTTGATTAACTGTAACACTGCTAACTCATCTGGATAACCTGCTAACAACTCCACAAGGACCTCCACTTTAATGGGAGAATGCTGTCCTGGCAGCTTGCACATGAAAAGTCAATTGTCCCCTGATGCCATGAAAATTCCCCCTAGTCCAATCAAGTGGAGCTCCAGGCACTCCTGGTCGTTTAATTTATTCTGACCATTCACTGAATTGTCGTTCTTGCAACATGCCATAGCTGCATGCAGCCCCCCCAGACACACACACAAACTAAATGTACATGATGAAAGTGACAATTAGCCCAAGAACACTTTCCTACATTGAAACCCCAATTACTACCCCATTTCTTATCCTCACTCCCAATTGGACAAACTGGATTACCTTATCTGTCAACCATATTGGCTAGCCAGGTATCTGCATGCTTCCCATCTCAAAGTGGCATCCACTGCCTTCAGCTTTATAAGTTTCTGGTCATACCATAACCAAGCATTACCACCCTGTAGCTGAATGTTCTCGTTCTAAGGGTCCTGTTCAAATTCATCAGAACAAGAACACTCAATTACTGGAAACTTCAATAAGGTGCCTTTATTCAGGGTCTATATTAATTCCGCAATACTTTTTTCCGTGAACTGCCAAAAATCCAGTGAACCACAGAAGTTTTCCCATAGTTCACAAATACTTACCCACAAACCTAAACTTTGCCTTTTTTCCAATTGTAGTGCAATCTCAGAGCTGGTATATATAGTTGGGGGTGTGGGGGGGCACAGCACCCCACTTGGATGGATTTGAGTTAGTCCATTGTGTGTTCTGGGCAGTTGGTGGGCAAGTGTTTGTGAACCATGGGAAAATGTCCACGGTTCGCTGAAGTGATTTTCGACGGTTGTTGTTTGTGGAAGACATATTCGATAAATACATCTTTTGCAGAATTAATGCAGACCCTTTATTCCTACCACATGGAGGGTCCTTTGTAATCATATAAATATTTTGGGGTTAGGATATTTTCATTATGCTGCACCACCATGCTGTTTGTGACAAGAATCACTTATATTTGAAGACCCATGTTCATGTACACATCAGATGAACTTGAAATCTACTCACCTTCCATGATAGCATCACATTTACTGTCTTGATTATTTCTCTTTTAACTCTCATTTTCAATACAGGCAGTTTATAATCAGATTAACCATTTTTACAGGTATATTTTCTTATGATATACAGGAATGACCCCATTTTTGGTGCTGGAGAGTTTAACATTATCAAGGTAGCACCTTACACAAAGCATAGGTTCTCAAACTGCCACTAAAGTTTTGATGAAACAGTTTTGCTCCACACATCATTTTTGCTGCATGTCTGAAGTACAACTCCAGCAGAAAATTTTATTTTCCTGCCAAGAATTTAACTGCCATGAGAACTAGCTCACATTTATTGATGGAGCAAGTATCTGTGCGGATGCAGAGCAAATATCCTTATTTCTTTCTTTAGGTATACCCTTTTTTGTAAATATATTTATTATTTTCTCATAAATGTTCAGCCTTTGGAAAAAAAAAAACCTTTTCTGAATTATCACTACACACACTCACATACCTACCTGCATGTCTTTAAATTTCTCTGCGAGCAAGTGAAATTTAAAGACATGGAGGTAGGTACGTGTGTGTGTGTGTGTGTGTGTGTGTGTGTGTGTGTGTGTGTGTGTGTGTGTGTGTGTGTGTGTGTGTGTGTGCCTTCTGTGAAGATTGTGTGCCAGGCTGGCAACTCAACAATGTAAAAATGACTGCCAATCAATAGTGGACCAATGATCCGCTGTGGCAAGCCCTAACCAGAATAAGCCGAAAGACTTTAAAAACTTGTGACATAGGTAAACTTACATTTATGTAAAAGTAACAAAACCATATTAACCAGTTCACATTTACAATGTGATGCGTGTTAGCTCATCCTGTAAAGGAAGAGGCTAACATGCATATATCATGGTTAAGTGTGGTTTAAATCCACGTAGGGGATAGTTCTCATTAAATTTGGATTGTTGTGTCTGTGTAAATGTTTTTGGAAAAAGTTGGCATAATGCCTGTTATTTACCTATAAACAACATTATATATTACATATATTCTTGTATACAGTACAATCAGTCTAACATTACATAAATTGTTAATCTCCTGCCCTCTTCCAAACCTCGTTCATCCTGCAGTACATCTAGTTATGCCAATTGTTAAGAATAAACAATTCACTACTCGAGAAGGCTTGCTTTTTTTTGTGTATCTCACATACTTTGCAACAAGTTTTTTACTACAGTTACTTAAGGCAAAGCAGGTTCAAGTAGCTAATGAGATTCCATGCAGTGTAAAATTTCACCATTTGTAAGAGCTATCTGTATACTGTATGTTTCTTTTTTGTTTTTTGCTTTGCTTCTCAATAAGCAGGGCTTACACACTGAGAGACCTCCCAGCTGGACAGTTTCTTCCAAACACTGTATTTATGGAACAACACAGTTCTCGTTAAAAGCATTTACCAGTTTTCCAAAAGACAGTGATTTTCATGTGCTATAAAGGCAATCCACAAATTATTTTTTTATTATTTATTTATTTTACATTTGTTGACCGGGAAAGTCCGACTGGATTTATGTCCATTTTTAGTGGAGACCCGGGGAGAAAAACTCCACAGTTAAATTTTAAGGGAAATATAAGGTGTATACAAATGCAGACATAATGTCTGTTTCATAAAAGCCATACTTTTTTAGTGTTGCAACACAACATACTCTAAATGAGCAGCTTATTAAAATTTCTACTCTACACAGTATAAAGCTACCAACTTTGCACTCACAAATTATTTCTCAGTTTTCTTCCACTGTGAAAGTTTCCATTTGCTTGGGTTTCATATTCCAACACATGGTTTATTCAAATGTAAAACTTTCTCAGCATTCTTACTGTTAGTTAACCAGCCAAGCAATTTACTTCCTTGCAAAGTTAAAGGGAGAACATAACAACATTACCATTGCACCATAAATGATGCTGAATCATGTGAGTAAATCCATTCTGTGAGGATGCTTGTAGGAATTGCCCTTCCTATTTCAAAAATAAGGGAGAAACGGTTGCCTGGGCCAAAAAAGAATCACCACCATTATCTTGGGATGGTGGTAATTATAAATATTACCAGAGTTATTTCTCTGCCTCACTCCTTCAGAAGTGAGATACGATTGAACCTCTAGCTTCCGAGTCATTACCATTTTTCCATTTACTATAAATACCGGGTATGTCAAAGCTGACAATATTAATTCAGGTTTTGAAATGTCTTTAGCAACATGTAGTTCCGATATTTATGAACCTGAAAACAAATTATTGAAGTTGAAATATTTGCAATATGGCTCTTCTTATCTTGAAGATTATGCTGAAAAACAACAAGTACCTATGGGTTTAAAACTTTGTAAGTTCCCATTAGGTATTCATCAAAATGACAAAATATGTAAGGATCTTCTAGAACGTTTAACAATACAAGTATTGCCGCACTTATAGTACTTATTGGTCACAATAAAGATAAAATTGAATTGTTGACCAATCATATTCATCAGCTTGATTGCTGTGTTAAAGACAATGTCACATTTAATAAACATAAATGTTTATATGATGGAATAGGTGCCAAGACTGAAAGACATGTAGCAACTATTTTGAATAAAAAAAAAAAAAAAAACACAAGAAACTTGTCAGAGATGCTGAACATTAACAAAATAATAAGGCTTATCCGCTTGGTGCTAAGCAGACTGTTAACAAGTCAGTTTCATCTGTAAAGGATTGAAACAAAGTTACATAATTCGTTTAAATATCTAGTGGTAACATTTTGGCACAGCTTTTCTTTGGAAATTTTCTACCTCTTGGCAGAAGATGATAGATTTGGCCAAAGAGGGATCAATGATTTGTCTATAGTTGTAAATACTAATAACAAAAATGTTAGCATTTCTTTGGCTGACCCACTATCAACCCCTTTCTCACTAAAGACTCCCCCAGTCAAATATAGAGCAAATATAAGGGGGAGAAGCAATCACAGAGGGGGAGGAGCAATCACAGAGGGGGAGGTTATGGTAGATGAAGAGAACAGTAGAGCTGACTTGTTCGATTTATGATTTAAGTACAAAGGTCCTTACAGATTCTCATGTGAAAGTGTTAAGTAAAAAAATTTATTTATACTTTCTGAATGAGACAACATAGTGAATCTTGTTTTAGATTCGAGATTGTTGAGTAGGAAGCTTAACTTGCATTATATTTTACATGATGCTAAACATTTTAACAATGATTCTTCTGACATAATTAACAAAAACATTGTTCCTTTCATCCAGTTTTGAACAGCACATTAAATGTTTTTTCAGACATATGACAAATTGATTTTAGAACTTGCTAGCTACAAAAATGTCTACGAAAGTGTTTAATTTGTCAAAGCTTGAAAAAAATGCACTTTGTGACTTACAGAAATATGACTTTTCGTATCATGAAACCTGATAAAGGGAACCGTCTGATAATTAAGTTATCTTTCTGATTGTGAATGCTGTATTGTTGTTTCTAAATTGTTTGTTATAGAGAAGTATAATATTGCTGACTGCATGATTTGTTAAATCAAGGTTATATTAATTTTTCATTACATGAGATTTTGGTGAATAATCAAGCATGTCTAGGTAAAATATTTGGGATACTTAACATCCACAAAAACATAAAAAAAAAATATTTAGACATAATGTTTGACAGTTTTAATAAGATAGACTGCACTATCACGTATTCAGGTCAAGTTGTAAATCCTACTGTACACTGCTCTAAATTTTATCTAAAAGCTTCTTGGACATGTTTCGATTTAAGCAGTACAGTTTTACTGGATCTGAGAATGTATTAATCAATACTGATGCAGTATCACTGTATACTTCGATCAAACAGAAAGTACTCAAGTTAAATAAGATTGTCTCCTGCTTGGTTTATACTGGACAAATGGTATGAGGTTCTTCTTTCTTAACTTCAATTAATGTTTCATAGTATTGTAATTATTTTTAATCATGCAAATACAGAACTTTTTGCAGAAATTTACACACTCAAGCCATTAATCACTGTTGTAAACACTTTATGTAGCAGCTGAAGTACATAAATACCAGTATATATTCAAAGTAAATGCCTCCATAACATTTACAGAAAAATTAATAAAGGATCAATTGTAAATATCCAATAAAAAAGTGAATTACATCAGTCCAGAATTTGTGATGTTCTTTTCTGTCTCCATAGCTATTTTTTCCCTTGGTTCTACTCCACTAATCTCAGTCCCTTGTTGGGTGGGGGCCTGCTATTTTTATTGCATTTAATTGTTAACCAGCTAAACTGAATAGGCATACAAGACCCAAGAAAGCTTCCTGGTAAAATGACTTGCCCCAGCTGACAGTAGCTGAATAGAGACTAAGCCCAGAACTGCAAAATAATGTTGTTTTAACAATTTATAGCCTTAATCACCTTTACTAACCTCGCACTAGAAACAAGCTAGATGGAGAATCTTTGAGCTTGCCAAACTATAGGAATGACCATTTTACATATGCCTCCCTTTCTGAATCCCCTACTGTGTCCATCAGACATGGACAGTAGATCCCCCTTTGTTGCTACAGCTGTGTCTCAATGTGGACATCGTCGGTATTTCTTGATTCTTTTCTGTCTTCTTTCTGCCCCTGTCCTATATCTGGAAATTGCCATTCACTGCAAAAATCAACACCTGCCCAAGAAAGAAAGAAAGCTATTGGTCACTTACAGCGTACTTTCTTCCTCAACAGGCATTATGGCATCCAGGCAACTAATATTCTATCCTTCCCCTATTGCTGAAGACACAGATGGAAGCTACATTAGTTTTCCATTGGCTGAATATTTCCATATTTAATTATTGGTATAAGATATATATATATATATATATATATATATATATATATATATATATATATATATATATATATATATATATATATATATATATATATTATCTGTATGATTAAATACAGCACTACATTTCCAAACTTATACACATTGCCAAAAAACACAGCAGTCAATATAAGCGAGTATGTTGCCATAAACTTCTACATGCAGTGATTTGCAGGGCATAACTCACAAAATGTCTGCACCATGTAAGGACAGTAAACTAGAATACAAATAACTTGTGTGATCAGACAAGTCCCAGTATAGCTTCCACTGGTATTCAGCAACAGGTTCATTAGTATCATCTTTACAGCAAACCTGACTGGCTACAATGCAAAACCTGAAATATGGAGTGGGATGAGGTTTAACAGAACAGTGGCTGGTACTGACTCCTGCTGACATGGGCAAAACTGGCGCAGGTACCACATCACTACATGAAAGTGTTAATGCTGCTGGCAACCTCAGGGGTATACTGGCAAGACCCAACTATTGCTTCCCCCTTTAGGACATGGAAGCAAATGAAATGAAAATAGCTATAGAATTTTCTAGAGGTATCACCTAGTAAATGATAAATGCCATTTGTAACGATCCATTTACTGGGTTATTTTCGGTTAGCTGCTACTTATGTTCATTAATCTGCCCCCTTTATGATGTATGGTAGGATGGAAAAAGGTCTATGAGATAAGAATATACTTCACCACATATCTCTTTTCAGGTACAGCAATGTGCAGTGAATATTTTTTTATGATTCATGACTACTACAGGAGTTTAAAATGAAGTCTAGATGGGAATAGATGAAAATATGAGGCACTGGTAGATGTTTACATTTTTTGTATAGTGTAACTCAGTAATTACTATGTAAAATGTTACCAAATACCTTGATGACAAAGCTCTAACAATATGCAATAATTATCACAATATTAATGTCAAGGCTTCTACTCTGGATGTCATGAAGGTATGGAGGAGGCTAGACATCCTATGTATCTAAGAAAAAAGATGAAAGGACAGTGCAGCAAGGGCACTTGGCTTGGGATCTAGAGTCTACTATTCAGGAGGGGGACATACTAAAATGGTATAGGAATTGTAGTGAGAGAGACGCTTCACAAAGCAGTGAGGGATATCATCAGAATTAGTGACAAACTTATTGCAATCGGACTCCAGTGAAATGATAAGTCACTACTGATAGTCACAGCCTATGCCTCACAGCAGGGTTGTGATAGTGAGGAAAAGAGTGCATTCATACAGCAGTTGCAGGACCTACTGGATAATGCAGGACAACAGGAATGTGTGTCTATAATGGGTGACTTGAATGCACATATGATAAAAAGAACAGTTTATGAGGACTGCCTGGGTTCACACGAATGAGGCAGCAGGAATAAAGGAGAGGCCATTCTAGACTTCTGTCTGGCAAATGGCTTGATAGCAGCCAACACAAGACCATGCACAAGAATGACCAACATGCAACTCAGGTGGACTTTCTTCTAGTAAAGAAAGGGCACAGGTGTAGAATCAGTGACTGCAAAGTCATCTCCAGTGAAACAATAGATCCACAGTGTGACATCCCCTCTCTGGGCCAGTAATCAAGGAGCCTGAATCCTCACCATTGACACTGGGAGGGACATCCACTTGGAACAAAAATAGGATTTCCAGATGCAGCTCCCTCAATCCACCACAATTTCCCTTAAGAGCAGAGCACACAAGAAACGCACTCAGTCCGGGGTCTGGATTTCTCTCCTTGTCTCCCTCCAGGTCCTCAGTATGACTCCCCACTGGCACAGCTATAGAGATGAGTCCTCAGTCAAGTGTCCACACCAAGTCCTCCAACACCATCTCTGTGAAACCAGTGCTTTGTGTCCCTGCTCCAAACAGCTGACACACACACTCTTTGAGATTTTATTTTCACACACACACACACACACACACACACACACACACACACACACACACACACACACACACACACACACACACACACACACCTTGGAAAGACTGGCACAGATTTACTAGCTATGCGCCCTTCTGTCCAGGCTATAAAGTAGTTACTGCCACCGGACACTCCAAAGCCAGCTACTCTAAGGCTCTTAAAAAGGTACCCAATTATACTGCATGAAATTAATATTAATACAAATGGTAGTGTTTGGCCAATGCAGTAAGGCTTTCAGGAGTGGCCACAGAGTCATCAAATAGATATACATACTCTTAAAGTTTAAAATATTTTCTAAAGGACCAGCCACAATGAAAAGTTTAAATATATTTAATAACAAATAATAAAAGAACATGAAAATACTAAATATCTATTTACAATAAACACCAGAGTTTTAGCCACAGGAAACATTAAAATAACACAGATGAATAGTTTCATACAGATACAGAAAAACAGTACATAACTAATCTCACTATATTTTCCTGACTGATCTAAAGAATTACTATTTCATGGTCACATACTAGCGCAAGGCAAGATGAAGTAGATGAGAAGTCCTTCTGTGTCAGGTTTCCAAAACAGAATGCTCTGGCTTCAGACTCATCTAGTATTAAAAACATAATTTCAGTGATGGATTATGGAATGACATCACATAAATCTGGTCATCTGACTTCTGGTTCCCATGCTACCCCCATTACTGGAAACTGAACTGGAATCTTGCACAGATAGTGCTTTGCTAAGATCTGTTGCAGCTTCTGGAAGTCATAAAACAATACAAAACTTCCACTCTTCCTGCAGGAGCCAATAAACCATTCTTCTGGCACAGACACTTCATCTCTGGTTACAGTCAGAAATGTAAGACACAATCTTCATGGCCTAAATTAAGTAATTTAATTTCTTACTATGTTTAAAAGTTAGCTGGACTGAGATTAACGTCTTTTCTTCCAGTATCCTTTTTACAACAATACAGTCTGGGATAAATTTATATTTTTTTTCTGTCCAGCAGGATACACTGTTGATACATGTTCAACAAAAGCTTCTGTACAAATCAGTTTGATATACAAATGACATATAATTCTTTACAAAATTCCAGCTAGCTGTGCTGGCATATGTTACATATCCACTGCCCTACTTCTCCTGGCATAGCTGGCAATACCTCACATCATCTCACACAGCATAAGTCACTGGTTGCCTCAATCAGCTGCAAGCAATGGTCATAGAAGGCTCTATGGTCAACAAAGACCAGGTTGAAGACCTGGAAGTTGACTGGAGAGAAAGTGCAGCAGTTCAGGGATTACTCAGGGCTCTAGCACCCCAAGAAGAGGATGAGATAGATGGAGTTGAAGTAGAATGGCAGCGCCTCAAAAGAGCATGTGTTAGGATTACAGAACAGGTATGTGTCCAGCCAGGTATCGAAATAAGGTACATACGGAAAACTGGTGGTGGAATACAGAAGTCCAGGAAGTCATCAAAAGAAAGAAAGAAAGCACAGTAAAAATTGGAAGATAGAAAATACAGACCAACTTAGGAAAGAATACTGGTTGGCTAACAAAGAAGCTAAGAAAAGAGTTGCAATAGCAAAGAACAAGACATCAGAGGCACTCTACCAACTTCTGAAAAGTGACTCAGTAGGTGGCACAAAGAAACTATATCAGATTGCAAGACAAAGAAAGATAAAGAAGGCAGTCAGACACCCTTCGTAAGCAATGACAGCAACAATCTGCTCACCAGTCCACAGAACATCAAAGGCAGGTAAAAGGAGTACTTCCAGCAGCTTGTAAATTAAAAATGCCACAGAAGCTGTACTGCCCCAGGCACAGCTTACAATGAAAGAAGAAGAGAAGCCCACCCTATAAGTAAGAATAGCACTTAGGAAAATGAAGTCAGGGAAAGCAGCAGGCTTGGAAGAAGTCACTGCAGATATAATAAAGATGTTGGTTGAGATAGGGGAGAAATGGCTCCTGAGGGTACTCATGGCAGTGTGGAAAGAAAGGCATATCCCTGATGACTAGAGAATAATCATATTCATGCCAGTGTTAAAGAACAAAGGGGACATCAACAACTGTGGGCAGTACAGAGGTATCAAACTCCTGTCGCACTACATGAAAGTTCTGGAATATGCAGAATAGTAGAAAGTAAGATGGGAGATGGGCAATTTCAGATTCAGATCAGGATGCAGCACAACTGACCCAATGATTGCAGGGAGACAGATAGTTGAGAAGAAGCTAGAGATGAAGAAAGAGCCCAACTGTGCATTCCTAGACTAGGAGAAAGCATGTGACAAGGCCCCAAGAAAGCTCATTTGGGCAGTACTGCAGTGGTTCAAAGTCCCAGAAACATTGGTAGAATTAGTGCAGGCTATGTACAAAGACACAATGGCTCAAGTACAAAAAGTGTTGGGTATCACAAAGGGGTTCCCAATGGGACTGAATATGCACCAGGGTTCAGCTTGGAGCCCAATGCTGCTCATACTGGTGGTGTATTACATTACCAAACAGGTCAGAAGGGACATATCAACAGAGTTGCTGCATGCAGACAATGTGGCATTACAGACAAATTCTGAGCAAGAACTTCAGCAAAGGATGGGAAAATGGAATGCAAAACTGAAGGCACATGAGTTGAACCTAAGTACAGCTAAGACAGAGGTAATGTCCACAAACTGGGGAAAGCAGAAGAAGCTGAGAATTGAGGTAGAAGGAAATATAGTGGAACAGGAATACCTTCAAGTATCTGGGAGGGGTGGATGACAAGAACAGAAGTCTTAATGAAGAGATCAAAGCTAGAATTAGAGGGACTGCAGCCAAATGGCATAGAGTGTCAGGTATAATGTATGACAATATAGGCTGGAAAACAAACTCTGCTACAGTAAAACTTCATAGAAGGTTGTGAGGGGTAAACCATCACCTATCTAGTGGAAATACAATATGTATTCTCATGGTATAAAGTAAAGAAAACATAAACTTAGGGCTAACCAGAAAAATGAATCAGTTGTATAGAACACATCCAATTTTCTTAGCTAAATAAAATTTATTTAAAACCTTTCTTAGAAGTGAAGCTTACGTCCACTTGATGCAGGTTTCTTGAGGGGAAGCTTCCTTTAAAATAAAATATAATCTTCTTGAAAGGAATTAAGATATTGGCACAGGCAGGCAGCACTTTGAATATGAAAATAAAAGCTACAACATAACCTATCTCAGTACAGCTATTGTAAATGCACATCCCAGCTACAGCACATGCCAACGTAAGAACATAAAGTAATGCTACAGGCATTAGATAAAGGGAACCTGACTAAAAGCTGGACTGCTTTTTTATGAGAATTTGTATTCTAGAAACAAGTGCAACATTGATTGTTGTGCATGTCACCTCAAATGTTGACAAAGCTCTCTTTTTAGTACATTAGACTTGGTTTCCAAAAACATATTTCTCTGTGTACAGCTGGAATGCTCTGAAACTCAGATGACAGGCACTGGCATTTAAGTCTTGGGAATTCCATAAATACCAGTGGTATTAAAAAAACATTTTGAAAGAGATTTTTATGGACCTTTTAGATTTTGTTTAGGGAGCCTTTGGGCTTTGTATAACCCAGGTATCCTAGGCTTGCACATCAGATGACTCCCAGGTGGCTAGTACTGCAGCAGGAAACACCACAGGTTATTGTTTAGGTGTTAGAGGATCAAAACCAATGGGGTATTCTATGAAATATGGCCAGGAATGAAAGTCCTGTATTATTAATTAGGTCTATGAGGATTTTATTTATTTATTTTTTTTTATGAAGACAAGAGGTATGTAAGAAAAAAAAAAACAGAAAATGATTTAGTTCCATTTATGCAGAACTCATTTTATTTATTGATTTATTTATAACTGCGTTTATTTATCTATTCTTTGTTGACACAGCACTCCATTTATACTGCACTACAACATTCAGTATTAGAAATGAATCCATGCACTTGAGGTGAGAATAGAACCCACTTCACATCTTCCAACACAAGAGACAAGTGCACTATCTGTGGTACCACTGACACTGTAAATTATTGTAGCAGAGACTCTCATGAGGCTGATGCCTCTTAAACAATACGTATTCGTATGGTTTACCTACACAAGAAAGCAATAATATTTTTTTAACCTAAAACAGGGAAAAGAGGCTAGAACAACACTCTTGAGTTCCCTGTTGACATGTCTAACAATGCTCTGAGGTTTAAGAGCAGGATATCAAGGGTAACCAAATTGTTTTCTAGCATCTCATGACTATTCATATGGATAAACAGAAATAATTGATATCAGAATGATTTATTCAATGAAAAAAGATTCTGTGTACATGGCTGATATTTTTCTTTGATTTCATATACTAGCTGTATAATCTTATATAATTTTAGTAGACTCCAACTGCTATTAGAAACTTACAATGCCTGCACATTTTGCAGATATCATTTCATTTCAGTTTTATGGTACAGAAGCTGTATGACCCACAGGTATGTTCTGTATTGGCTTGCTCATTAGGAGGCAACAGAACATTAATTTCTGGATTTATACAGAGCAGCAATGTCAGACTTCCCTTGTGCTTCAGTAAAATCTATACAAAACTGAGTTTCTATATGTGACTGGAGTTTTGTTGTTTACAGATTTACATTTCACTGTTGTGTAAACCTGGGGCCTTGATTAGTAATTACAGACCATACGTAGTGCATTTTCTCACACTACTTGACTTCGCATTTTGTTGATTGAGAGGAAATTAATTTTTAAAAAAAATTCATGTGAAAATACCTTTATTAGAGAACATTTCTTTTCTGTTATAAATAATTCAGTTTCCATGATTTATTGCTCATGTTTAACAACAACACAAGCTATGTGGGTGCAGGTATATTTCAAAATGGGGAAATGGCATCTATAAACTAAAACAGTTTTAACAAAGGCACTGCCTAACTCAGTACATGATATTGTGCATATGAAATTCTACTGGTAGCCAGAAATCATTAAATAATTATATACATGAACATTTCTAAGGTGTTCTTCCCAATTTACACTGTCCTTACGTATATATGTATTCCCAAACATGATAAATATATTTTTGTGAGTATACCTACTGTAATAGATGTTCTAATAAGACCATTGCTGCAAGAATTCATATCTTAATGAGAAATAGCCAAAAGCAGATGTTAGTCCAATGGCCTGATCTATTTGAGTATTTGGATCTCCCCACACGTGGGTGGATACATTCTTTCTTCATGGCTATTACAGAGATAATGGCTATAAAACAGACAGCATTGTGTATGATAGTCTCTTCTTCTTGGTACCCATGAAGGAATAAATAAAACTACTGTACTTACAAATGTTCCGATGGATGGGTAACTCAGTTTGCAAGTTTAACCTCTTTAAAAGCACAGAGTTTTAAATAAGTGATAAAAAGTTGTCAAACCAGTAATAGTAAGGATGGTAACATGAAACATGCCATGATAATGTTGGTTGATATTTTGCAATATGGTAAACTAATAAAAGCCAAAAAGCTATCATGAAAATCAAATACTGTATTTACTAAGTGTTTTTTTTCTTTCAGTAACACTGAACTTTCAGGGCTGTAGTGCTTTTTGTAATCCATGATAAAGATTCAAAATTTTCTCATTTGCATGCTATAGAACCCATATAATTTACTACTGAGAGGAAGACATTATTAAAATAACCCACTGCTTTATTAAGAAAATAAAATTGAAGCCAATCCACATATCCCTCTGTGTCACAAAATGTGGATATGCCAAAATACCTGGCATTTCTGAGTAAGATAATTGCAGGATCCATTATTTTCAGTCTTGGAGCAAGAAATAAAAACAAAAAGTGATCATTTATCATATCAGCCAACACATCTGCATGTATGATGAGATAAAAACAAGAAATGGATCATTAATCGTATCAGCCACCACATCTTAATGTATGATATTGATAGCAGAAAAAAAACAGGATTTAATCAGTGTGATTTCTACCATAGCTATTAAAGTAATTTAATGAGTCAAGATAAAGCATGTAACTGAACCTAAGGGTGACTATAATCTCTATGTGACAGTGATCATTCAGTGTAAAGATATCCTAAGATAAATAATACGCTAGACAATAGGGGATTGGTAACTATATAAGGAAGGGAAATACAGTAAAATTGTGAAACTTATGCATACAGAAACATGGCCTTTCAGTGGGAAAAGTACTATTAATACTGCCATTCTGTAATGGTAATACATACCTCATACAGTGGACAACTGATTTAACAAGAGTTACAGCTGTATAGATTTGGGTTAAAATTATGTACTTTGAAATCTTGGAGAATGTTTAATAACCTAAACAAGCTTATGACCTGGTATAATTACCCGTAAACATGTAAATCTGTGTGTCAGGTACATCCTATTCTTCTGAAAGACTAACATGTTACTATGCAATCCATGGTTTCAAATTTGGAGGTGTTTCAACTTGTTACTCCTACTACCCCAGTAAAAGGGAAGAACTGCAGCTGTGTGAATTGGTTCAGAAAGGAATGTTAGTGGACAATGGAAGAGGGATTTATGAGAAGCAAAGGTTCAGTTTCAAGATCTCTGACACAGAGTTATTAAAGATAGATCTCATATTTCACAGTTCAGTAACTTTCCTAGCATATTTTTGCATTTTGAAAATGACACCAATATTACTAACTGAATTGATCATTATTAGAAAACTCCAGTTTGGATTGTTGGTAAAAAACATTTTCCCAGATACAAAAGGCATCAAACTAACAAGCTTTAGTTGTAAAACAGATAATATCTACACCAAAAGTAGACTATTCTTGACATATAACACAAAACCTAACAAATATTTCCTGTATCAATATTAGGTTTTGGCATAACCTTTAATCTTTTATCTAAGACTGCTGTTTCATTAACATCCACCTTGTACTGTAACAGATTTAAATTAAATTCATTACTGGAATTTTCTCATACATACTGGGTTTATTATTTTTTCCTTTGGAATCTTCTTTAATTTTGTATTCGATCTAATGAGAGGCTATAGCTCAATTTAAAGTCTGACTACTTTGCCTTTGTAGATTTTTATGAAGCACTTAAAACCCAGAATGAAGCTGTTCCTATTTCTTTTGTTTACAGTTGTATTGATTGATTTTGGTCATGTGATTTTACTAGATAATTTAAATGGCTATTTTTGTGTATTTTACTATTTTGAGTTTGATGAAGAACACTTACATTTATTCCATAGAGTACTATTTTAATCTGCAAGCATGGCAGTATCCAGTACTCAACACTGGAGCCTGCTTTTTGTTCAAGTAGCAAAGAGGACATTTTGTTAGACTCTATCATTTCTCCATGCATTTTGATTCACTGTGTTCACTTCAGGCTCAGCTGCTTAGAGTTAAGGTTGATTAAGGTATAGGTGAGATTCAGCAGTAAAAGAACAAATGGAAAACATAATTGTTTCTCTACAATGCTACTCTACCAAAACATTCAAAGTTTCTATTTGATCACTTTTAAATGACCAATTTAACTGATGACTACTATAATTAGGAAATCCTTCTACCTGGCCCAGGAAATAACAAAGGGCATCATATGTCTTATTCTCACTTTACTCAAATCGTATCCATCTCATCACTAAATATAATGCTCCCTTTGATATGTACCTATCAAAATATGCAGTTCAGCTTGAGAGATGATAGAAATCCCTAACAAGCAAACATCAAGGACCTCAAGTCCCTGATGTAGCCTAAACATCTTGTTTCACCCTCCCTGTATTCTGTCTCATGTAAACTCCGCAGTGGTGATCTACATTTAATCTTTCATGAAATGAAAGACCCAGTGCTCTTTGACCTGTAATGTCTTGCCAGAACAAACTGCTCTTCAGATGCTCATGCAAAATACCTTAATCCTCATCAACAGCATGTATTTTTGTGAAAGTTTCCTATGCCAGTGCACCTCTCATTTCTAAAATAAGATACATCTGCATAATAAACAAAGTAGAGCCCTTTCACCTTAGCAAATGGATTGACATTTACAAATTCTCCCTAGATCTGTCTTGTGTGTCCTCCTTGAGGAAGGAGGTAGCACTAGATACCAGGTATTCTGGCTTGGCTAATAATGGTCTTAATACTCACTGTCTAGTATTAACCTATGGACATACAAAGCATTGACATTAGTATAGTATAGAAAAAGGGCAAAACATTATAGCCCTGGTATTGTACTTCTCTGAAGTTCAATCTTCTTGGCAGGGAGGTGGAGTATGGGGCACTACTTGGAGTGAAAATACTAAATTTCTAGAAAGTGAATATTGTCAGAAGCACAATCCCAAATGATAGGTTATTTAGACAATAAACATAATTATTATGAGGAACAAGCAGAACAAAGAAATTTAAGAGAAACATGAAATACTAAGGGATGTGAGTAAATTTATATAGACAGACTTACATTTGAATGCACATATCAGGACAGAGAATACAGGATATGAGGGCTACCTGGGTCCACATGGGTAGGGCAATAAGAATAAAAAAGAGGGGAAATCCTAGACTTTTGCGTGCAAATGGCTTGATGATGACCGACACATAGCTAAGCAAGAGACAGAGTCACTAGATCCCATAAAAGAGTGGCCAACATGCAACGTAAGTAGAGTTCCTTCTAGCAAGGAAATGGTATTGATGTAGAAGTAATTTCGAAGTCATCCCCAATGAAGCAGTCAGCTCACAGCATAAACCATTGGTTTCCACAACCGGTTGTAAGCAGTGGTCAGAGAAGTCTCTAAGGTCAATAGAGACTAGTCTGAAGACCTGGAAGTAGACTGAAGAGAAAGCACTGAAGACCTGGAAGTAGACTGAAGAGAAAGCACAAGAGTTCAAGGAAATATGCAGGGCTCTAGCACCTCAGAAAGAGAAACAGGTGAAGCTGAAGAAGAATGGCATTGCCTCAAAACAGCACGTGTAAGGAATACAGAACAGAAAGCTGGTGATGGAATACAGAAGTCCAGGAAATAATGAAAAGAAAGAAGTGCAGAAAATACTGTGGAATAAAAAAGATAGATCAGGCTAAGAAGAAATGCTGGTTGACTAAGGGGCCAAGAGAGTAGTTGCAATAGCAAAAAACAAGGCAGCAGAATCAGTCTATCAGCTTCTGGAAAGTGACTCAGCAGATGGTACAAAGAAGCTATCAGTTTGCAAAGCAAAGACAGAAAGATAAAGAAGATAGTCATCAGACACCCTTCAAAAGGGATACCAGCAACAACCTGTTCACCAATCCACAGGACATCAAAGGCAGATGGAAGGAACACTTTCAGCAGCTTCTGAATGAAGGCAATCCCACATAAGATGTAGTCTCCCAGACACTGCCTATAATGGAAGAAGAAGAGAAAGAGCCAACCTAGAAGAACTGAGAACAGCACTAAAGCAAATAAAGTTAGCGAAAGTAGCAGGCTCAGATGAGTTCACTGCAGCCATCAGGATACATTTTTCTCTAACTCAACCAACATCTTGATCAAGATGTTGGTTGAGTTAGAGAAAAAAATGTATCCTGATGGTACTCATATCTCTCAGCTCTACAGATTTTCAGAAAATGTCCAGATTTTTGCCTCATGTGTCTTGATCCATTTTAAATAAAATTGGGGTTTTACTGGCAAATTATTGCCAAATCATTAATAAGGGATCTGGGGACCCAAGTAGATAGTAATCTTACCTTTGATAATCACATTGCCAAAGTGGTTAGAAAATCCTTCTATATGGCCCACCTAATCACAAAAGGGTTCGCATCCAAATCAAAAGAGGTCATTGTGCCCCTCTACTCATCCCTCATTAGACCCATCATAGAGTACAACGCCCCATTTGGGATGTACCTTACAAGACACCTGCAACAGCTGGAAAGACCACAGAAGTACTTCACCAAGAGGACCACAGGCCTCAAACAGATGCCCTATGCAGCTCGACTGAAGAAACTCCAGCTGTACTCAGTTGCATACCGCCTACTCAGAGGTGATCTCTGCCTGACATACAAGGCCATGTCCAACCCAGAATTGATGGATATGCTCCACCTAAAGAAAACCTTATCCTCTCAAGCCACATGCTCTAGGGATCTAAACCTCACCACAACAATAAATAGGACATGCTGGAGGGATAGATTCCTGTCCCAGAGACTTCCCATGCTTTGGAACAAGATTCCAGTCTACATTAGGCAGAACTCCTCGCTAGCATTCTTCAAGAAAAACCTTGACGAGTGGATGGGAAACAGAAAGTTTATCCCAAGGATCACTTCAGTGGCTCTGCTGGACAGAGGCACAAGGAACTAATCTAAGGGGGTGGCGAAAGCAAACACATTCTGGCTAGGCTTATAAATGCCATCGGGCAGATAGCCTAGTACCTACCTATGAACCTATAAACCTATTACAGTTCATTTCTGAGCCCAATGCTATTAATACTGGTGACAGATTACATTAGCAAACAAGTTGGAGGGGACAGATCAACAAAACTGTTGCATGCAGATGATGTGGCTTTACAGGAAGACTCCAAATAACATCTTCAGCAATTGATAGGGGAATGGAAAGCAAAACTGAAGGTACACAGTTTGAAACTGAGTGCAGCTAATATACCTGTAATACAGCAAATAGGGGAAATCAGAAGAAACTGAAAATTGAGATAGAAGGGAAAATAGTGGAACAGGTTAACAGCTTCAAATATTGGGGGGTGGTTAAGGAGAAGGGAAGTCTGAATGAGGAGGTTGGAGCTATGATCAGCGGGGCTGCAGCCAAATGGCCCAGTGTGTTATGGGTAGTATGTGACAGAAGAATGCCAAAGAAGCTGAAGACTAAGGTTTGGGACTGACAGTAAGAAGGGAAATGGAAATGAGGGCATCCAGCAAAGAGATGGATGGATGGATGGATGGATGGATGGATGGATGGATGGATGGTGTGTCTTTTTTTAAAATGTAGGCGAAGCATTGAATCTAGGAAAATGTTGACAGTCAATGCCACGTCCTGATCCCATAATGAAAATGATAAAAGGGGAGTTGATGACAATGGTGATGAGAGGAGGTCTCCCTGTCTTTATAAACTTCCGTTGATATAATTTCCGTTTGGCTGATGTTTGAGGAACAGGAAAGAATAGAGATAATATTTTATGTTCTAAAAGTATTCATAACTTTGTCACTTTTCTAACTAAAATATTTTCATTTAATTAGCACAATATTTATAGCTATATATGCAGTAATTCTTGCCTGAACACAAAAACACTACAATTAAAAGCCTTTTAAAGGAACGGAACCAGAAGCCCACATGAGCACTTGTTCATAATTTTCTCTTGAGACATCATTAGAAAAAATATAACCTAATACAAATTAGGCATCAACCTAATAATAAAGATAACAGAAACTGTGTAGTTAGCATTCTCAAAGAATGAGCCCTAGGAATTGACAAGCGAGTGATGAAGAAGCAATTCGCTTCAGATGGCAAAACAGAAGAGAGTAGGAAGCAGGGTGCACTCGCTGCTTAGTAGCTAGGTTTCCTCTAATGGACTAAGCTGAAGCTGTTTCCATGCATCTCTAGGGACATCCAATAGCTAAAAAGATAAGGCTGGGGAAATGACATTTGTTTCTAGTCATTTCCAGTCAGATTATAAAATCCTGCAATAATGAGCATTCCAATGAGCATCTGCTGTTAAATTGTTGATTACATGACAGACACAAGTATGAATAATTTCTGACATGTAGGTTTATGTATGTATGCATGTGTGTATGTATGTAGGTATGTATAAATGCATTTTTTTATTTAAGGAAGGTAAGACTTAAGAGATGTTTTTCAGCTACGAGATGGTTACTTAGCAGTTCACACAGTGAAATGAATACAAAGCATTATATGTACTTAAGTCCATAAATAGCAAATATTGCTACAGAAAATAACAAAAGGAAGTAATTTAAAGCTCAGAGATGGCATTCATTTACATGGTAAATGGAAGGTGGCAGAGGCATTACAATGACATATACAGAACACATGTGAGAACATTCTCTATGTTAATTACAACAGACCTTGGTATGAGCTACATTGATTAACTGCACAGTAATAAACAATGCTTGTCTTGCAACTGTCTCTGATTATTTTAATGAAAGCTACATTTTTTATGCAAAATGCATGATGTTTGTATGAACAATAACTGATGAATAGAGCATTTTGCCATGTATTGCTGCACTTGTGCTTCTAATGGTATACTTTTTAAAACAACAGAAGTCAGCTCCTATCTAGCATAAGGGATAATTTTCTGAATTCCATTTGTGACATACTTTCTATCTGCCTGCAGCGTAATATAAACAGACTTGCCTACATTAAAAAAAGCCAGCAAGGAGTGGTCAACCAGGTAAAGTGCGAGAGCGAAAAATTGAAACAATGCAGTTCTGGAATTATCAGCTGGAAATCTGAGAAAACTGACAATGTAAGACACATCTGTTCAGTCCCCACTAATTACATCTCTCTATCTTCCATCTACAAAGAGTAACACCAATCCCTAAGGGCCTAAGCACATCAGACCCCTATATACAGTCTGACTGCTAGCAATATACTCAGTGTCATCTTATCTCAGGCAAGCTGAGAAATCAAAGTCCTCTCAGCTCCACAGCTTTCAATTTTGCTGACATGAATTTGTAGCCTTCTAAATATAATTAGGAAGCCCATGGGCCCTCCAGCCATGTAGTCTGTCCCCTGAGACCTTTTGCATAAGGAAGTCATTTGAAAGTGTTCAGATTTCCATTTGAGAGAACAGAGTTTGGCCCCAAAGAAACTTCTTATCCTACCCTCATGTTTTACTCTTGATTTCATATTCTTTAACTCTTTCATTACCCAATCAGTACTCCATTTTTTTCTCAGAGTAGTTTTCCTGCACTAAAGAGGAGCATTAAACACAAACTACTATATCTGTGGAAAAATTCTGTCCTCAATAGGTTGCCAAAACAGTTTAAGTCCTTTGGGGTTTCAGAATGTAGGTTTCTGAGACTTGTGTATGCATCAGGATTTTATGAATTGAACTGTATCCAAATCCATGTCTACATCTTTGCATACGAACAGTTTAGCCAAAATGCTCTGCTATGCTGCTGGCTGGGGTAGAAGTATGAAAAAAAAACACTTGTTGCACAACAGTGGGGAAAAAAAGCAAACTCCACTGTAAGTGAAAGTAATTTTGTCGAACAGTACTCCGTCTTTTTGCATTCATTGAAATTATATTTGGTGACATGATGTGGTTCCCATAAAATACACACAGCCAAGTGGTACATCGCATAAAAGTATTATAAATCCTCCCTGATACACAGAATGGGCATGAGTTTTAAGAAGTGAGCACCTTGTGTACACTGACTACTTTAAAAGAAAAAAAATCATAAACTGTCTCTTAATGCTATACAGTGTACGTGTCAGTATGTACATACTATGGGTAGTGCAACAGTTAGATATCTGGTATGTGACAAAAGAAGCCTAAGGATAGTAAAGTCCAATCATACAATGACATTATTAAAAGAGTACGACATTTCCTTCATGTCATTGTACAATAGCAATCATTCATGGTTGGTGTGCCTAATACAGACGAAAGACCTGGCAATCTACTTCTGTTCGCAGGAAACACTGTCAATGGCTGTTTATAATGTTACTACAGGAATCAGATATGACACAAAAACAATGCATGGACAAAATTCAGAATACAGGTAAACCAACTACTTTCCATTAAATTTCATTGCCCTGCTTGCACCATGTATTTCCAAAATATCAACCAGTAGTAATGCATGGGCTGAGATTCATAAATGTGTAGTGCCTAGCACAGTGCATGTCATCATGTGCAGTAGCCACATGCAGGATGTGGATGATTCTAAGACACAGGCTGCACAAAGGTCAAAATAGCATTGTATGTGGCACATGCTAATGACTGCATAATAATATGTAAATGAGGAGCTGAAACCAAACAAGCCACAGAGTATGAGGTTTCTTTATTTATAAATAATAAAATAAAGAAAGAAACCCAATGCAAACAAGTCACAGAGCATGCAATGATGACACAAAACTGACAAATTGATTCAAAAATGTGTAAAACAGGTGTCCTGCCCTGAAGTGTATAGCCATCTTGAACACCAGTATTCATGGTGATGATGACAGTAGTGATGCAGTAGCACAGCATCAGCATCACTTTAGTGGTTAGCACTGGAGCCACTGCTCGTGTTGCTGTATGCTGCAGCCATCTGCACCACCTAGGAGCTACAAAGAGTGCCTGATATACCACCATCTCACAGACCAATGGACTTTGGGCTGTTCCCTGTGGGAAAGGACACTGTAAGACATGTAGTCAAACTGTGCAATGAAAAGGAATGCGTGGTATGCCAATCCTTATGAATACAAAGGTACGTGTAGCTTTAATCATCTTAGCTCTAGAGACTTTCCAGGACTTATGGTGACACCTGAAATATATTGCAGGCACCAGCTCTGCCAATCCTTAAACCAGATTATTGGTATTATAAAATAACAACACATGATGCAGAATAACAGGAACCTTAAGGGAGGAGAGGAGAGGAACAGCATCAAACAGCCTTTTTATAACATAGCCTGTTTCTCCAGGGGGTCACCGAATGACACATGTTGCTATCAAGTTCTAACCAGGTCTAGAAAGCCTATAGTATATCAACAGGAAAGGCTTTCCGTCTCGGAACTGCCAAGTGGTCTATAATTCCCATGACATTATTTATAATGCATGTATGCATCATCCAGCCAATTCACATGATTCACATATATGACACAGGTCTGACCTATATCAGTGGTTCCAGCGTTCCAGATAAGGGACTTTCAACAGGTTCACCTGGTTAATAAGCATATACACATTAGACAGGTCTGTGCACACTGGTATCATGCGAGCAGGAAGCAGCCCACATATAATAAGTTGTTTGTTGCATGTTATAACTTATGTAAAAATATGCCCTAAAGCCCTGGTTGATTAACTCTGTACATAAGCCATAGACCTTGCAGGAAATGACCTAGAACACAGCCCATCTGGAAACATAAAATGCTGTACAGCATGCATTTAGACTACTAAAGGAATGTTTTTTATGTCTGTATTTTTCTTTGGAGTCACTGCAATACAGTCCAAACATCTGCAGCAAGATCTTTGTTCTGTGTGTTATGCTGCACATAGTGATATTGCACAAACAGCTGAAGCAGGAGGTGAACATCCATACCAGTCAGAGCTACAACCATACCAGTAAGGGTAGAGAGTTATGGAAGAAAAAAATGCAACAGTAGTACCACAACTGAGAGGCTGTCATAAACTTTTAACAGCACTGTCAAAGAGTTTGCATCTGGTCCACAGTTATGGGCCATGACACAGACAACTCAAAATGAAATGATTCATTCATTATTATACCCAGCTGTTGAAGAGCACTACATAAACTGGCCACACTGTAAATCACACATCATCATAACCACAGAGGATAAGGGGTGGGCAGGGCACATTGTCAGTTGTACAAATGGGGGACACTGTGACAGGTGACTGTAACACTATAATTTTGGGGGTAGAGTCATTGTAAGTAAACACAGTAGCAACACATTCTGGGTGGCTACAGGAAGTCAGGTATCAGATCTTCCATTGCAGGGTCAAGCTGCCAAAGCATGACCGTCGATAATGTCAATTGTGCTGGTTCGCAGTGTCAGGGCTTGATACGGTCTGTGACAGGGAAGGCACAAAATAACAGCACATAACAGAATGGGGCATCCTATGGGCTGAGACTGATGAATATTTCCATCCATTACTTGGACAACACCCACCAACAGGCATGACAGGTTATGTGTCCACTGATGAGAGGGAAGAGTTAGAAATACAGGATGAGAATGGTAAGATTCCTAGGTGTTGACCCAGATTATCTGTGAAGGCTACAAATAGGAGGATGCACATGGCTAGAGATGGCAGGCTATGTGACTATAGCCAAGAGTGATGCTGTCTCAAAAATAATCTCTGTAGTCTGAGCTGGGATGCTCTGTGACCACCCACCTCACCTCTGAAGCCTGCCACAGCCATGGACTACATGGCCTGTGGGGACAGAGCAGATGGTAGCAGCTATATGTCTAATGGAGGTGCATATGGAATCAGTAGTTGTTCCGAGCAGTCGTGGTGGTATGCTTTTCTCCCTCTCCCTGTACTCCATGTCATCATGCAGTTAGTGGCTATCTACCTGCAAACTACAGAGCACATTCACCATCTGCGCCTGTATCACAGACCAGCACATCCCCCAGTTAATGCTGAGTCAGATCAAGGACAGATCTGGTACTCCCATGCCACTCCCTGTATGTATGTGCACCTTAGTGGCAGTAGTATTGTTAGAGTGTGTGAACTGGTGACACAGGATGAACCTCTGATGGACTCACAGACACACAATGTCAATCATGCACTGGGTAAGGCCGTGTGCTCTTCCTGTACCTTAGCAGGTGCCCTCTAGACTGGGGGATATGGGCGGGATCTCCCCAGTAGTATTGCAGATTGTGCCACTGTGTCACTAGTCTGTACCATTTGCATGCTGCCAACACTGTCAGCTGCAAGTAGCCTGCTGACATTAGGTTTATATTGTACTGTTCTGCTGGACCCTCTACCAGTGGATCCTGTAAAAGTATGATCATACATGACACCACTGTCGGCCCATACATAAGCTGATATGCCTGTTCAATCTACTTTTTTGCATGCATACTGGCAATCATGAATATACACAGCTCACTACTAAAATGGAAGTACTTGGAATGCAGTGTCCCAAAATGGGAAAAAAATGCTGAAAATACAGCAGAAGAGCAAATATCAAACTTCACTGTTCTCCTTTAGACTTTTTTTGCAGGAGATCAAACCCCACCTGCAACTCCAGTGTTGGAGGCAAATATCTCATACTCCACAGACTTATGTATACCAACTCTGTGATCATCATACCACAGTCAGAAGGCAGTATTCAGAGTAATGGAAATCTCAAACAGAGTATATGCAAGTCAGTCTTTTTTGGTTATTCTTTCTCCATATGTCAGGACTCAGCACTGCAGGTCCTGACATGTCAAACTGTCCCTAAATATGCAGGCATTGCATACACTAAGAGATGTATCTTGTCATACAGGGTGCTGCAGCGGCAGACCAGATGGGCCTGGTGGGACAGTTATGCAGGTGGGCCATGGTCAATTCGTTCTGCTCAGACTAGCAATGAACTGCGCTATATTGCACTGTCATGGAAATAACTAACCTGGTTCTTCCCTTACAAACATACTGGTGGTTGGTCCCAGTCCAGTTCCCACAGCCAACCAATAACTCCTCAACCTCCAAGCCACATCTTTGTTTGTGATCCACACCCTGTGGTGTACCAGTCCTATACAATGCCCTGTGTCTTGTCTTTTAAACAGAGTATCTATCGAAAACCCTTCATGCTCACCTTCAGACATTTCTTTATTTAATGTTGTTGTTGTCTTTCAGCTTTTCCCGGTTAGGGGTTGCCACAGCGGGCGGAACTCCGGTCCGCTAATGATTGGCAGTAGATTTTCACGAACGCCAAAGTGCCAGCTCGACGTTCAACCTTCAACGAAGGCATGCCCATTTACGCATGTCTTTCGAATGCCCACCCAACCGCGGGGAGGACATGCAGACTCCACACAGAAGACACTCACCCCACTCCATCCGAGAATCGAACGGGAGAACCTCTTGCTGTGAGGCAACAATGCTACCGCTGCAATGTGTTTACTCAGTAAGTGAACTGGGTAAAGGAGTGTTTTCAGTGATAACCTAAGCCAAAAAACTGAGACAAAATGTAATGTCACAATTCCAGATCTTTTTCAGGACATATGAATCAAGCAGCATTACATAAATACAACAATTGTAATCCCTAAATAAAAATGTTTTTACTACCTTTGTTCAGCCCAGTTTATGTTATTAAGCTTTGCATTAAATATAATACTGAAGTCAATCGAAGATTTTCAGATAGACTTCAGTCCTGAAAATATATACATTTCCATGTGATAGTATACTGAGGTACAAATTTTGAGTAAGAATAGAAATGTAAAACTTCATACATGTAAACAATAGCTTCCTGAATGATGGTAGTGTATTTACACTATGAATTGACAACAATGAATACACTTGTATTTACACAAATAAACATACCTATACATACATATTTACAATTGATGGTATCACCAGTATAACCAAACTAAGTAATATATGAGGAGATTCAATGTCTTTCAACCTTGGCAAAGTTGTGTTTATTCGACATACAGCACTATTCTATATCGCTGAAACAGCTGAAGTTGTTTTCTTCAAGATAGTGTGCCTTAAAAGTTTTCTTAACATTTATCATATCATTATTTTTTTCTAATTCCTTCAGGCAAATTATTCCATCAAGCTGGATCTAGTTTTTTTTAACAGATTCTCAGTATAATGTAGCCTAAAAAGTGACCCGATTAGTTAAATTCTGTCAGTGCCACTTGTTAAGCAAGGCTGTCTACATGCCAAGAGTTTGTTTTTAGTGGAAGACAGCAGTTGATATTAAGTAAATTGAAGATGGATGTGTCTAATAGTCAGATTCTTGTTGAAACTGTTGTGAGCAAGACAAATAAATTGTAACATTTTATTTTCTTTTATTTGTATAATGGAGGTATTTTAGGCTGATAACACTATAATAATGATGAACTTGTCATGCACTATGCCCTTACCAAACATGGTCTCAATAATGCTTGCTTGTAGCTCCTTTGCCCAGCAAGTATATGCCAAGAAAGCTAAGGGCCTGCTGTAGCTATTCATTCTCCTGGCCAGGAAACTTTTCAAGGGGTTACATCCCTAAGGTGGCCATGACAATACCTGGACACTTGTGGATTAAACCTGTCCATCAGGAGGTGTGTATGGTATAGTAAAGAACTCACATACCTATGGCCGCAGCCTCCCCAATGTACCTGCTTATCAACTTTTAGCGCTATTGTTATTGTCAGTCTACTCCTACACATTTTCATACTGCAGCCATGCTAGTGTATGGCCAGTCTACTCCTACACATTTTCATACTGCAGCTACGCTATTGTTATGGTCAGTCTACTCCTACACATTTTCATACTGCAGCCACACTATTGTATGGTCAGTCTACTCCTACACATTTTCATACTGCAGCCATGCTATTGTTATGGTCAGTCTACTCCTACACATTTTCATACTGTAGCCATACCTCAACATATGGTCCTAGAGCACCATATCCCTCACTATCAGTCTGCACTTCCACTGGCCACACACACACACACACACACACACACACACACACACACACACACACACACACACACACACACACACACACAGACACACAGACACACGGTACATGGGTCTATAATACATTATCGAAGTCTCAAAACTTCAAATCTGATATGGTCAACACCATATAATCGAAGTCTTGAAGCATTGAAAATGTAATAAAACACAAAAACCTACAAAAAGAAACCATTTAAATGCGCTAAGTAGGGGAGCAAGCCCCCCTGCACCCCCACGTGGTGGCTGTGCCCACCACACCACCTGCTACTTAAATATACTTAAATATACCAACTCCAAGATCGCACTACAGTGCAGAAAAGGGAAAGATTTGAAGTTTCATGACTTTGATCATATGGTGTCGACCATATCACATTTGAAGTTTTGAAACTTCAATCCTTTGATATAGACCCTTACAATTGCCTTGCCTTCCCAATTATGTTACACAACATCTGCCTCACTTTTATTAATGTTTACCACAGAGTTTTCTAACATGGCTGAGCTACTCTCCCAGGCTAGACTCCTTTATCTCCAAATCAGCATAAGCTGTATTATATTTTTTCTATTTCACATTTGTTTGTTTTTCGACATTATTGTATACTTTATATCATACTATTAAAAGCTAACAGGCATGTAAGTTATACTGATGCAGCCATATAGTGATAGTAACCTACCCAGAAATCTTATCAGTAGCAGTGGATGCCACCATGACTATGAGGCATATCACCTTTATGCCTGTTCATATATTATGTGTACACCTGTAGTGCCAAGATGCAACACAATGGCCATATCTTATTGCCATGGTGCATTTCTATAGACATGCATTAGCATCTCACCACAGGTATACCTTGCCTAATGCATAAATCACAAACAAGCATCCAATCACACAGAGCTACCAATATGTTCTTTCGGTGGACTGGAGTAAGTGGAGGTGGCCACTTCAGGCACTTGGGAATGTAGGGATGCTGTGTATGAAATTTATAGAAAACCCACTGGTTGATTATGATGACCTACCTTGAAAGGTGGATGTCTGGCATGAGCTTGCTGGGACAGTGAGCTATGCCACTGGAATCATTCAATCCAGTGAGCAGTGCTGGTATCAGGTACAGTACTTTAAAGCAACACCACTCTGACCTACTTTATCAGTGAAACACAGTGGTTCAAGACAGGCAATTTGAAATGTACTGTATGTATTTTTTTTTCTGTGCCTCTGTCGTCCACTACCTTAAGTGCTGCTTATGTATACCTAAGAATACATTCTTGGTTTTTCAGCAGAGAAGGACTGACAGACAAATATGATTGTATGTCACTGATGGTATGAACTCTATACCAGCAGCAAAGTATGTACGACATCTGTGCTGTTTTTCTGTACAACTGCAATTAAATTTGCAGCACATGTATCTAATCATTTTTCCCATTGTGTTGTCCTTCAGTTATGGAAGAGAAAGAGGTGATGCTACAGTCACCTTGGACTATGCCAACCGATGCCTCTGTTTCTGTGTCACCAGTGACCACTAGTTCTGCCTCTCAACTGTAGGACAAAGGTCCTCCTGTTGTACCTCACCTGGAGGGGTTATTGTTGATCTCCATGTCAGTTTTTCAGGAGGGGGTGAATTGCCTCTTCAGAAAATATTCTGCAGGAGTCTCCCCTTGGTCTCCAGGCATCAGCTATAGATGGTTGCTATCAAGATGCATTGATGACTGGATGGCTACCCCAGCAATTAGGACTTCCCTGGAGTGAGATCAGTGGAATCACATAAATTGCAGCCCCCACCCACAGTGCCAGCTGGTCACCATTCCACATTACCACTTTTCCAGTCTTTGTGTATCTGTCTCCATCCTTTATCATTACTACCTTTTGTGCATACACTGCCCCTGTCAGTTTGAGTCTGTGTTCTATGTTTGTTTGCCTGCCACTGCAACCTGTGTGTCTCCCTTTATCCTGTCCAAAGTCATCCCTTGTTCATTTGCCACCTACCCTTCTTTTGTAAATCTTACAAAATGTGTCTCCTTACCTTCAAAATGTTACACTTCCCACACGTTTCAAAACTTATGGTTACCATTGAGCGTTTTCTTCTGCTGACTGTTCTCCTCTTTCCTATTTTTCTAGTCACCCCATTTCTTCCCCAGTTATATGATGAACAGGGTTGACAGTTTGCTGTACATACCCACAATGCTCTATTTCTTGGCCATGGTGTTGACCTTATTGTGTGATGCAGCTATGCTTTGCTATATTGTACATGAGTTTGTACTGAGTCTACCATGCCAGTCTGCCTTAGCTGAGATGTCCGTTTTGTGCATGACGGAGTAATAGTGTGTCATTTCACTCAACAAATTCCTTGTATGCCTAAGCAACACATTAACCTGAGTCTCAGTCAAGGTCTTGTATATAAAGTTAACATCCAACTGTCATCTTATTCTGTGTGTGTGTGTGTGTGTGTGTGTGTGTGTGTGTGTGTGTGTGTGTGTGTGTGTGTGTGTCTGTGTGTGTGTGTATATACATATATATATATATATATATATATATATATAAATATATATATATATATAAATATATATATATATATATATATATATATATATATATAATATATATCTATATAGGTTTACTATTGAAAATCTTGAGCGGCACTTGGGCGACAGTCGGATAGTCGAACGTATAAGGTCGGAAACAAGGATGTCGAAGACAAAATAATCAATCTAGGAACGGTTTTAACATGGGTCGAGGTTGGTGTTCAGTATTATTCCCTACTACAAACATCTTCCCTACCTCGACCCATGTTAAAACCATTCCTAGATTGATTATTATGTCTTCAACATCCGTGTTTCCGACCTTATACATTCGACTATCTGACTGTCACCCAAGTGCCGTTCGCATTTTCAATAGTAAACCATCTATATATATATATATATATATATATATATAGATATATATATATATATATATACAGATATATATATATATATATATATATATATATATATATATATATATATATATATATATACACTAAACACAAAAAGTGTGATAAGAGACTTAGGGGCACAGGTGGACAGTGGTCTCACCTTCGATAACCACATTGCCACAACAGTCAGGAAATCCTTCTGTGTGGCACACCTCATCACTAAGGGCTTTTCATCCAGAAAAAAAAAAGGTCATTGTCCCACTGTACTCATCCCTCATTAGACCCATTATAGAATACAACACCCCATTTGGCATGTACCTCTCAAGACATCTGCAACAACTGGAAAGGCCGCAGAAATACCTCACTAAAAGAATCACAGATAACCTATGATGACCATCTAAAAAAAACTCCACCTATACTTTGTCACATATCGTCTACTCAGAGGCAATCTCTGCTTAACATACAAGGCCATGTCAAACCCAGAGCTGTTGGACATGCTACACTTAAAGAAATCCCAATCCCTCAGAGACACACGGTCCAGGGATCTAAACCTTGTCATCGCAATGAACATGCTGGAGGGATAGGTTTCTGAACCAGAGACTCCCCAGACTGTGGAATAGACTGCCCATATGTGTCAAGCAGAGTGCTTCTTTGGCCCTTTAGAAAAGGAACCTTGATGATTGGATGGGAGAAAGTAACTTCACCCCGGGGATCACTTCAGTCGCCCTGCTAGAAGAGGATCCAGGGAAGTAAATATTGTGGGAAGAAATAGCCAGGGAATTGTTATGGCTAGACTTGTATAGGCACTAGGGCCGATAGCCTAGTACCAACCTATGAATGTATGAACCTATGACAATGTGTGTGTGTGTGTGTGTGTGTGTGTGTGTGTGTGTGTGTGTGTGTGTGTGTGTGTGTGTGTGTGTGTGTGTGTGTGTGTGTGTCTGTCTCTCTGTCTCTCTCTCTCGCCCTTATTCTCTACTACTATAATTGCCTTTCAGTAGCCGAGCATTCTCCCAAACGCTTCTGTATGATCCTAATTATCACACTAAGTATTCATTTCACAGCTCACAGACAAGCTCAGTACATTGCAAACTCCTTTTAAGTTGCACAGACAATGTTCTGTTTTAGTTAAACAGTTTCCACTGCCAGTATGTCTTTTGATCAAAACCTGAACATTTTTAAATGATTTTTAATATTATTTTATCTGACCACCACTAATGAGAGACTGAGGGGGTAGTATTTTTTACATGTTGGCTGTGAAGTAATTATTTCTTTTCCTGTCTGCTTTTTTCCATATTCCCTGGAGATTTATTACAGGCTTAAAAATTCAGGCATAAAAAAAAAATACCTTGCCATGAAAAAAAGATTTTGCCCACTTATTTTTATCTTTAAAGAAACTGATTTCTCTACTTTTTTTATCACTAATAAACAGCAGTATAAACCAGGAATTTCGAAGTCAAGTACATGGAGGTCAAAGACCACAGCATTCCAAAAAAAAATTGCAAGGCATACTGTTTATTCTATGTTGAGGTAAGCAAATCTAGAATGAGTTTCAAAAAAAATCTCTGGGTTTTCTTTTACAATATTTATAGCAAGTGAGGAAAGAGTCCCATAGAAAGGCATCAAAAGCAACTCAACTAACATAAGAAGCTGTATTAATAAATCTGCAGATGACTACCATGCTGTCTGTGTGTGGAAGAAGTATATGCTTTGCTTAGTCATTTGGCTTAACCCCATAATTGTAAGGCTGTTGTCCAGATGAACATCTGAATATTAAGGGCTTCTTTCTCCTCTTTCCTGAATGTATAATAACAGCTTGACTCTCCTCTGTCTTGAACATTCTTTGAGTATGGAGAATCTCACTTAATCTCTACATTTTAATTAATCAAGGTGTTGTATGATGCTCTCTTAATTTCTTCAACACTTCTAATTCTGTATGGCAAATATATTAAAAAAGATCTAGGAGTGAATTTTACATTATGTTAATAATGTTATGGTACGGTACCATGCAAATGAGTGTGACACACAATACCACAACACCAGGTACAGCTATATAAACACAGTTTAAAAAGGACTATGCAAGTGGTAGAAACAACAAGTGCATAAATAAGAAAGCAGAGGTATACAGTGCATGCTTTAAATGTAGTGCTGGGGCAATAGGCATGAGACGTTGTGCTCAAGATTCAAGGGCATTGTAGCAATAAATGAAACAATTGTTGGAACATGGAGTGCGAATTACATTGTTGCTGATACTATACATTTCATCAGTGTATAAGTAAAAAAAGTTACCATGATCGCTTATGAAAAAACTTGAAGAACAGGATGGTGATAACATTCTGCATGTTAAGATCAAATTATGTTTTAATGAAATGCGAATAACTGACTTCTGAAAGCCAAATATGTAAAATGCCAACAAACAATTTCTAATCATACTTTGAAGATATTTTTTAATAATAGTACATTCTAAGCACAATACAGTAACAACTTTGAAGAAGCAGTGTGTGATTGTGTGCGAGAACCTGTTTGCCTGTGGTTTCTTCACTGGATGGAAGGAAGCCTAGTGCATTAATTGTGCAGATGATGTTAATCTAAGTTCATATGGATGGGCCAGTCCTTGATGAAGCCACACACATGTCAATATCAGCCAGTCATCCTGAATGCATGCAATAAACTGTGCTGTGCATTGTGGTAAGTGGAAACGTTCAGACGCACAACAGCATCTTGCCTGATATGTTGGCTACTAGCTAACATGCAGCAGTTGGTTATATAGGACTGAAAACATATTATAAGTACTATTACTGCTTCTTCAAAGAAAAACTTTAAACATTTTATTTTATTTTTATTTTTTTATTAGGTTTTTGAAGTTTCAAAACTTCAGTCTTGTGGTCTCGGCTGTTTTAAGTTCAAAGTTTTGAAACTTTGAGCTTATATATATATATATATATATATATATATATATATATATATATATATATATATATATACTAATGTCAACATTACTAACAACCCTGGAGCATGCAAATGAAAACTAGTGTCCCCATGTGGGGGTGGGGGGGTGAGGCCTCCATGTCCCCTGCTAATTTTATAATTTTATATTCTAATTCAGCATCACAAATGCTGGGAAAAGGGTGTATCCCCATCCCCAGTAATAAAGCAATCTTGCAAAACTGTCAACCATCTGTTTAGTTGACCAGAATGTATCAACTGAATAATGTTGTCTTTAATGGCATTTAACTAAATTATTTGTTTATAGATATATATATATATATATATATATATATATATATATATATATATATATATATATATATATATATATTTGTGTATATATATATGTGTGTGTGTGTGTGTGTGTGTGTAGGTACATGTATGTGTGTGTGTGTGTGTGTGTGTGTGTGTGTGTGTGTGTGTGTGTAGACAGATAGATAGATATTTGTCATTTCTCATTCCATTTCAATGCCTGCTCTTATCTCTCTCTCTCTCTCTCTCTCTCTCTCTCTGTCATAAGGATTTGTAATTTAATTCTCTTTTACAGCATTTCCTTTCTTCCTACTCTAAGCAACATTATATACACAGACCACCATTTGGTGTTTTGGCAAAATTGCCAGAGGTAAACTAAAACAAATGGTGAAAATACAAACAAATAACAACTAATCACCAACAAATGAACCCAGTCTCTCCCAAAATTTATTCAAATTAAGCACTTTCCATCAAAATGTTAGCATCTACTCAGAAGACTTTTAAAGAGATAAAACTGTTGTGCACATGACTGATTGCATCCAATAATGTTTCACTACATAATATCCATAATGAATATTCATTCAATTACAAACCAACAAATCAAATCATTTGAGATAAATACACAAATAAAAATGAGTTTAATCATTATTAAAATAAAAATATATATCAATTTAAACTATGTTTGAGAAGATTTTAAGACATAAAATAGACATTAATCATTTAAACCAGATGGAATAGCAGCATTAGGATAAAATTGCCACCATAGCTCTCTCTTCTCTAGCAACAAATTTCAAGGTCCACCTCTTGAGTTATAAGCTACTTTCTTCACTAAAAAAATAAATAAAAAATATGTGTAGGATTTAAATTAATGTGTTTGAACAGAGCATTAGTATTTCTTTTTTTTTCTTTATATAATAAACACATTCATATACTCATGCTTTCATTATCCAGTCCATCTTTCCTACATAAAACCCTGAGCAATGTAGACACATGGCTAAATGTACAACACCCTTCATATTACAGTTAAATTTCCCCATGGCCTTAATGGTGTGCTGCTGGACAGTGACAGACTCACCAATGAACAGATAGTTACAATAGTTACATTGGCCACATTTCGACATCATAAAAATGTTATTAATGTTATTTTTGATATTTTCAAAAATATTCTTAAAACATTTAATTTTCTTATAGGTGATTTGGGATCTGGTACCTAGTTTACTGGCTAACTCAGTATGAGTTGTGACCAAATCCCAATTTTTGTTTATAATCTCATCTATCATATTACTATCCAGAGAAAAGGTAGTGATAAAAGCTGCACTATAAATCTTAGACAGAGGTGCAACTATTCTCATCCTGCTAATTTTCCAATAGGTAGGAAACATTAATATGAAAGTGAGCCCCCAGAGTGACAGCACAAACTACTCACCAATATTTTATTTTTATTTATGTTTTCATTAAACCAGGTTTGGCTGACTGGGCTTAGTCAAAAAAAAAACTTTTCAGTGGAGGTCCATGGAAAAAGCTCCAATATATTGCAAACATATTTAAACAGAGATTCAATAATATGCATTTGCTAGTTGATTATATTCATATGAAATAAATGCAGCTATTAAAGTATAAAAGATACTTATGCATTTAGTAGATGTTGAACGCTGAGTATTTGAAAAGGTGTATTAGTGGGTTTGTTCAATAAATAATATATGTTGTGATTAGTGATTAGACAGTCAAAGAAATGGAAGTGAGGGAAAGAACTTGGTAGGGCAGAAACTGTTACTGGATAAGGTATTAAGCAAGTTCAGACACAATTATATATGGCTATCATAAGATATATATTAGAAGTACAGAGGTGGGGTGGTGAGCAATGTCACAAAAAACATGTATATGGCTTGGAGAGGCAAGTAAAACTATTCAGGTTAGTGACAAAGACAGGGTGTGAGCCATAGAATTCTGGGTGAAGAAAAAGCTTTGATGATATGACAAGCTGAAGATTGCTATGTTATTTATCCTGTAGATATACAGGACCAGATCAAATGATTTTATTCATGAGGTTTCAATTGTGTTTTAAATAAATTTACATTCTGAATGGATTTCAGTGGTTAGAAACATGGCTGGCTCAACCAGCGCCCTGTACTGGTACGATAAACCAGCACCATACCCCCTCCATGTGAGAGCAAAAAAAAACGCTTCATTGTAATTAACCAGCATCATCTATATGGAGAGTATTTAGTGATTTCTAGTTAAAGAGATGTACTGTTTTCTTACTAGGTGGTAATAGTGTGTTTTGGGGCTGTTGTTTTGGTGGCTTATGGTATAGATTGGTAAGTAATGACAGTCTGACAGAGTTCCATGGGATGATATTTTATTTGGAGGGGTTGTTAGGACCCAATGAAGAGCTGATTGTCTTGCTGTGGCTTTGTTACAACTAGTTGCGTGAACTTGTACAGATGTATATAATTAGTTGGATTTTCAGATTATATAGTTTGCCAATCTATATTAACATCACCGCATATCATGGTTTCATGAGAGACTTTTGAGGAAACCCAGAAGAAAATATCTTCCACACTGATTATGATAGCATGAGCAGTAGCAACCTTAAGCACAGCCCACTAACTTGATAATAAATAACAGGGGTGTCTTACTGTCAGCTCAATCTTCGAAGCAGTGCTCATCTGCCTAATAAAGATTTCCTGATTTCAAAAGAACTGAATGAAGATTTTTCTTTCTTGCTGCGTTTTTAAGCTTTAAGTTTTTAGCTTCTCCTATGGTAAAGTTGCATCCAGACTAAAGCTCCACAGTGACTTCCACATCTATACCAGATTACCATGAAATAAGAAGACTGTAAACTCAGAGGGCCAGCCTGAAGAACTGGAAAGACCTTAAGTGACCCAGTGCAGACCATAACAGTTGACAAAATACAAACACCTGACTTTACACAGATGAGTCTTCTTATTGAGATTTTGTGTTCTCCTCAATACTGCACCATACGGGAACTGAGAGACCTATTCACCCCCAAACCACTGGGTAGCACCCATCTTTCTAGAAATATACACAAACACAGATGACGGCATCCTAACAGGAATTATAGTCCTCAATCTTAAAACAGCCTTTAAAACAGTAGATCACAGCATCTTACTTAAAAGCCTGTCATCCTGTGGGTTCTGTAATGATGTCACTCTCTGGTTTAAAGACTATCGTAAGGACACAATTCTCAAACTTATCGGTCACAATTCACAAGTTGAACGAGGCACCATCAATAGTGGCATCTCACAAAGGTCAGTGCTGTGACTTCTCTTCCCATTATGTATTAATGACCGCCCTTTGACTTCCCCAATACTAATTTACTTCATTGTACAAATAACATTCTGCTTACTAAAGCTGGTAAGGATATAAAAAACAGTCAAAGGTTAAAGCGGAATTATGCTTTTGCAATCACTATCCTAGTAACATTCACACTATATGGACTACTCAATAGAGGTACCTACGTATAAATTTTGCTCAAATATTTTCCTTCTTATCCCACAAAAGAAGCTCAGATCGACAATGTAGTAGTGCAACACTAACTAATTTCTAGCATACTTACTATCTGTGGAAAGAATGTCATAGAGTATGGCCTGCCTGTTACAGCACTCTTACCTTCCTACAGTACTTGTTTTATGCAAACTACAGCAAAGAAAATAATCCACTTTAGTCATCTGACAAATCATAGAAAACACCTGTGTAACACGCTACTGAAAGGTAAACGATTCCCAGTTACATACCAAGCTTCCATACTTGTTTGTAAATAGCCATATTTTATTAAGTGAAAACATTACTTTATTACAATTGCAACTGCATATTTATAAAACACTATTAAAAAGCAAAGCAGAACATTTTTTTGCAATAATCTCTTCAAAATAGTAGAGGAAAATAACCCCAACATTTTTATATAACTTATCCTTTAGAAATGAGAACTTAGTATACTTTAAATGTTTTGGAAACAATATTTTCTCATTTGGACTGGCAGCTAGAAAACTTTAATAAGTGTGTTACTCATCTACAAAATACTACTGACTTTCTTATTTTTGATTTATATTTTTCTACTATAAAAATCAACTTTCTAGATCTAACTGTCATGTTTAATAAGAAGAAATTTAAAACCATGATTCATAGGAAGGATGTTCAGGCCACTCATTATGTGCATTCAAATAGTATGCACCTAAGGTATGTCTATAGCAGTGTAGTAAAAATTCAGTTTCTGAGAGCCAGTAGACTAAACACATGTGAAGACAATTTAAATCAAGAGTTAAATAATATGGCAAGAGACTTCCATGCTAAGGGCTATAATGCAGAAATAATTGAAACAGCTGGACAATCTGTGTTGAGTGAATATGAATGCTTAGGACTGCCTTTTCTTTATGCTAAAATAACGTGTATAGTAATAGGTCAGATAGCAATTTCTATGATGGGCAAGTTGGTTATGTTACAAAATGCAACAGGCATACTAATATTATTAAACTGGTTATACAAAAGAATTGGGCAATACTGCAGTCTAATGCAGATATTAAAAATATTGTCGGTGATCTACCAAGATTTATATTCAAAAGGGAGAAACATCTTAAACAATATTTATGTTACAAAGATCTATATCAAAGTGCCTCACACAATTCAATATTTAAGAAAAAAACACTATCTCATGTCATAACTGTGTGTTTTGCAATGAAATTAATATGGCTACAATTTATATTCATCCTATTCCTAAGCAGGATTTTAAATTTACTGTGTATACTACATGCTATACTGATAATGTTGTTTAACTTGAGAATTGTGTTGCCTGTGACAATTTTTATATTGGAAAATCTAAGAAGTTAAAAGAAAGGATCAGTTTACAGTTAGACAAATGTAGAGGGGGTCAAAATCAATCCATTATGTAAGCATATTATGTCTATGGGCAAAGACCAAAAATTTTAGTTTAGAGTCTTGCAAAAAGTTTATCCGGGTATTCCAGGTGGTGATCTAACTACTAGAACTGAAATGGCTAAATATATGTGAATTAACTGTAGAACAAACAAATAAACTGGGCGGAAGAAATAAACAATCCAAAACAGAACAGGAGCCCAACAGTAGCCAGCAGAAAAAGATGTTAATCCCAAAAAATACTTTATTTTAACGTAAAGTCAATTTAATAAAAATTTTTCTCATGTTTTCGTCACTTTAAGTAAAGTAACTTCTTCAGACACACAGACAAACAGCAGTTACACAGTTTCTACAGCATTTAAACCATGTAGCATGAAGTCATGTGACCAATAGCAGCAATGAATTAAAGGTGCAAGGCACAATAATTCAAACACTATTAAAGTAAGTCTTAAAACTTACATACTACCTCAAAAAAAAGTGGGTATGCAATCAGTATACAATATACAAGGATTATATTAATGTCATTAGTAAAACGTTAAAAATACACTATCGTGTAAGATTTCTTAATTTAAGCAAACATGAAATATTACAATTCTCATTCAAACCAGGCAAGCAGAAAGCACTAAGTGCTAACTGCCATTCTAGTTCTCGTACCTCTAATAGTACTGGATATGGGCCACCTCTAATGTCAGGAAGTACCTGATCAATAGCTTGGAACATGAAACTATGTCCACCATTTAATGAAACATGTTTTGCTAAAGCATTTTCTGTTTTATTTTTGCTAATCGCACAAGAGTGTTCGTAAATTCTCTCACAAAGCTTCCTGTCTGTTTTCCCTATATAGAAAGCCGGACATAAGGTACAGGAAGATAAGTGAATGAGAATTGCAATATTTCATGTTTGCTTAAATTAAGAAATCTTACACGATAGTGTATTTTTAACGTTTTACTAATGACATTAATATAATCCTTGTATATTGTATACTGATTGCATACCCACTTTTTTTTGAGGTAGTATGTAAGTTTTAAGACTTACTTTAATAGTGTTTGAATTATTGTGCCTTGCACCTTTAATTCATTGCTGCTATTGGTCACACGACTTCATGCTACATGGTTTAAATGCTGTAGAAACTGTGTAACTGCTGTTTGTCTGTATGTCTGAAGAAGTTACTTTACTTAAAGTGATGAAAACTTGAGAAATTTTTTTATTAAATTGACTTTACGTTAAAAGAAAGTATTTTTTGGGATTAACATCTTTTTCTGCTGGCTACTGTTGGGCTCCTGTTCTGTTTTGGATTGTTTGTTTCTTCCGCCCAGTTTATTTGTTTGTTCTAAAGTTTTTATGGCATCTGCATCACCTAAGAGCCCAGCCAGCCCAAATTTGTTCGGACGAACACAACCTTTGCAAACTTTGCAACCAGTGGATTTAACTAACATTCTTAATTCACTGTCACAACGTATTGATTATCTAACCCAGAGACTTGACTCTGTAGACAAGCAGCGAAGTGGCAAACCTAACACTATTACATCTGCTAATGGAAACAACCAGGGGAACTTGAACTCCCAGAATTATTCCAATAACACTGACCCTCAGTTTTGGTCTTCAGATGGTTCAATACCACTGGGTCAACAAGCGACTGTTCCAGCACAACAGGTGGGTGTATCTATTCATAACTTGGCACCACCGACTGTAGATAACAGTGCTTCTAACGAACTTGTTAACACAAAAAAGAGCTTATTGGAGTTCCATCTTTTACTGAATGGGTTAACAATACTACCAAGTTAAGTTTTGGTTTTACTAACCCCCAGGAACAACCGGCTCGTAATGTTAACCTACCTCAGACAAATTTATGTTCGCTTGCTGACAAATTGAAATCTTTTGATGTGAAACTCTTAAAAGTGAAGAAGCTCCAACTTGAGGTGGTATATTTTAGACAATGTTTATCTGAAAGAATAGTACCTAAGGACCTTAGGTGCTATCAATATCCAACTGGCTTAATCACAGATTCTCCTTTCCACACAGAATTACTTTCTTTTTTTGACCAGCAAGGCTTTCAGCTTATGGAGTTAATGATAAAACACTACCCATTGCAGATTGAGAATTTAGTGAAGGAAGTCGAAGATTTGGACAAAACTATTAAACTGCATCCTGACTTTGTTAGATATAGGTTTGACTACAACAGAGTCTTTACCAGTATTGAACAATTGTTGGACAGACTTAAAAAAACAAGATTAAAAAAATGAATCGTGACCGTATGGCATACACTAATGGTTCTGCTTATCCTAGACCACAAATTTCACAGGTTTGGCACAATTCCAACACAGTGCCGCCCCTGAAAGAAGTCAATTCAACTAATAATAATTCTGTTGACAGTCTATTACCACTTAAATCTGAGGTTAATAACACTGATTTCACTGACACAGTTAGGCAAAGTGAAAGAATTCGGGCTAACAATTCACATGAGGGGCAAGCAAACAACAATGAACTTGCTTGAAATTTTCACCAGGACAAGAACAACATGCCCACTACTGGGACACATCACCCTCAGTATCAGAGGAACAAAAGGCGGAACAACCGTCAGAAGAGATAGTTCCAAATGACTCTGTTTCAGTAAATAACCCTGTTCTCACTAATTCTAAAGGGGACTTTAATATTTACAACTTTTCATCTGTTATAGAAGTGAATTTGGTAGAACTGCTAGCAAAGGGTAACACATATGTTTTAAGTAATAACATTAATGTAGTAAAAACTTTGTTAGACTTAAAGTGTTACGTAAGGAAATTAAATCTTTCCTTTTTATTAGGCAATGTTCAACAACCTGCACATGTACTTAGGGCTGCTAGTACGTTCAACCCTCCTCTTCATCCCCTTTTAGCTCTTTATGAAAGCGTGTGCGAGTTAGACATTAGACACATACCTTCCATTAGAGCTAGTAATACTTTTTATAAACAGAGCAACACCACTACGGAACAGTTAAGAGCACTAAAACTATTTAGATCAGCTCATGTCCGTTTAGTTAAACCAGACAAAGGTGGTGGACTTGTTATCTTTGACATCACTGATTATAACAAAAAAATGGAGTTAGCCTTGAATTGTCCGGCCTATGCTATGGCATCTCTTAACGAACTAAATATTGCACAATCAAGGTTTAGAGTGTATTTCAGAGATCTGTTTATAGAAGCCAAAATTGACCTGGATACATTCAATTACATTAATATTCTCTACCCAGAAACACCTGTCATGTTCGGAATACCAAAGATTCATAAGAACCAACATGACCCTCCTATGCGTCCACTTATTGACGGTCGAGGTTCCTTGACATATCCATGTGCAAAACTCGTTGACTCAATATTACAAAAATATCTTAAACTTGAGTCACGAGTATGCAAAGATTCATGGACTTTGTTGAAAAATTTGAATATTTTAGAAGTTAACCAAGAAGACAACTTTCTTACAATCGATGTAGTCGACTTATACACTTCTATTCCACACTTAGAAGTGGTTGAGTGGGTAGAAGTTTATATGAAAAATAAAAAAGCTCCACAGAGGGATATTGACCTGGCAAATGAGTTAATTGATATTATACTTTCCAACAACTTTTTCATTTTTAACGACAAGATTTATTTACAAAAACATGGAGTTGCTATGGGCTCCCCTTGCGGAGCGAGCATGGCGAACATGTTTATGGCTCAATGGGAAGAATATTTTGTATTCAATAACTCTGAAATTTACACTTCCTTCACTTTTTATACCAGATTTTTAGACATCTTTCTGATTTTTAAAGGAAATGAATCACAAGCCAAACAAATGATAGATTACTTTAATGCTACTACACCATTTTTTAAATTTACTTACACTTTTCACACTACAAGTATTGACTATTTGGACGTGAATATAAAAAAAAGATATAGTAAATAGGAGATATGTTTCCAAAATGTATAGAAAACCTACATATTGCAACTCCTATTAACATTTTTCTAGTGCACACCCTTACAGGCAAAAACGTTCAATAGTGAATGGTCAACTCATTAGTGCCGCAAGGATGTGTACTAATGAAGATGACTTTAATTCTGAATGTCAACTCTTAAGAGACATGTTTTGCAATAGAGGCTACCTGGTTAGTTTAATAAATGACTTAACTGAAGAAATCGTAAACAAATGGAGTAGAGGTATAGTTCAACCACCCTTGACCTCACCTTCCGTTGTCATTGATGTTAACCTGGTAGAGTCACCTCCTAGCCAGGTTGCCATTCGAACTACACAGTCACCAAACAGTTACTTTGTTACCTTTATAAAACCTTCAATGACTCAGCAAACTAGGGAGACCTCTTTATGCAGTACTTTTATAACCACCTTTAGTAAAGACAGTGACCAACTTAGATTAAAAATTGGAGTTGGAGTTTCCTTTATAAGGACTCTTCCCTAGTTGACAGAATTGGCCAGTCACCCAGTATTGTTTATAGGAGAGGTACTAATTTAAAAAGTTTTTTGAAATTAAAAGCACTAAACCTACTTCTAGACTTACTGGAACCTTTATATGTGGAGCATGTAGGATGTGTAAATACATAAAAACAGGTAATTCTTTTAGAGTATTGAATACATGTAAATTTTACATCAACCATAAGCTGAATTGTGAGTCCAAGAGTGTTGTTTACTTAGCTTCCTGTACCTTATGTCCGGCTTTCTATATAGGGAAAACGGACAGGAAGCTACGTGAGAGAATTTATGAACACTCTTATGCGATTGCAATATTTAAAGGTAATACATACTTTTTAGTAGGTCGTTGTACGCTTCCCTGCCAGGTTAGCCAGCAGCCAAAACTTTCCCTTTTCTTATCCATTAAATAACCCTACTCTCCCTCTTATAATTTTTACTCCTACTCTGTCTCATGATAATTCCTTCCTTCCCCTAACCTTATATTTCCCCTATAAGGGTCTCTGTTGTATCAAACTGACTGCCCACTAGGTGGAGCTCCTCTACCATTCTGCTGTCTCTACTATCTTTCCCACTCTTCACCTTATCTTACCCATATAGTTCATAGACAACTCTTCTACTGCTCTCTCCCTCACTATTCTCCCTGGATTACCTATCCACTTCTCCACTCTATATATACCCATGTCTATCCCTCATAAAGCCTCCAACCTTCTTCTACTGTTATTTTTTTATATATCTACCCACAACCCTAATTCACTTCCAGACTTTTAACTTACTTAGTGCAAACTTACCTTCTGGCTCATACACTGTACTGATTGTTTTCCTCTCATTTCTCTTTCCTTCGGCTCTTCCCGCTCCGTTCGCCCAGAGGGTTCACTCTGCTCCCCTACCCTACCCCCAAATACCACTTGCCCCCAGCACATCTACATTTATTCCTGACTTACCCCTCCCACCCATACCAATTAACTAATCACAGTCCTCTCCTTATTACCACTCTTACTCCTCCCACTCTACTTGACCTTCACTCTTCACTACTCTTAGTCTCTTTCTCTCCCCTGTAAAGAATCACAACCCTATCTACTTCCTTTAGCTCTCCACCCCTATTATCCTGCTTACTTCCTCTGCATTTCTCTCTTCAATCCCTCCCTTCTGTAAACATGCCCTCCCTAATCCTTTATACTATCTGTGTCCCATGCTCCCTTCTTGTACTACTAATTCCACTTTATTTTGCTACTTCTTACTCTTCCAAAACACCCCTATGCCTACCTCCTACTCAAACTATCCCTTGTACTCACCTGCAACCATTTCTATCAACCCACTTCCACTTCATATCATCCTCTCTTATTCCTCCTAACTTACTGTACCTATTCCATCCCAAACTCTTCTCCACTACTACAAATGCCTTCACTCTTAAACTACTACTAGCCCCAAACAGCTTCCTACTTAAACCCAAAAGTTATTCCCTATAATGACCTAGCCTTATCTGGAGATATCCATCCCAACCCTGGCCCTTGCCTCACAAATAACAACTCCTTCCCCCATCCCCTACTGCTTCTATTGCACACTCCCCTTCCCCCCTCCCTCTTCTTCTTCTCCTTCCTCTCTTAACACCCTTAACTTCTTCACTATCAATGCCCAGAGCCTTAATAACAAAATACACCAAATACAAGCTTGGATCTTCCACAACCAACCTGACATCTTAGCCATCTCTGAAACCTGGCTAAAGCCCCATATTGCTGACTCTGAAATCCTACCTCCTGGTTTCCAAATCCATTTAAACACAAAAGGTGGAGGCTCTGCACTAATCTACTCCAACCTTCTTTCATTAATCCCTCTACAAATTCCAACTCCACAATTCAAAAATTCTGAACTAACAGCTAGTCTCCTACGACTAAATAAACATAAAAATATATGCATTATCTCCCTATATATCTTCCCAGGTGACAACATCTCTACCCTTGAAAATATTCTTCACTGGACCTCAACTGAAATAGAATTCGAAACCTACATTCTAGGCGATGTTAATATTGATTGGAACAAAATTAACTCTCCTTCCCCCTCCCTATTCATTAACCTCTACAACTTCACCCAAGTAATCCATACAACCACTCGTCCTAACAAAAACCACCCCCCAAGGATCCATCATCGACTGGATCCCAGTCTCCCATCCAAACAAAACAACTCTCTCTGGCACTATCCCAGACACCTTCAGTGACCATCTCCATGCTTTCATACATCGCTCAAGTAACTCCACCCAATATCAACACCATTATATGCACACTCGTAATCTCAGCAACTTCAACCCTACAAATTTCTCAAACACTTTTAAACATATTAACTGGAAAATCCTAAACACTCTTCCCCTTGACAATGCAGTTGAACATTTTAACTCTATCTTCCTAGAAACTCTCAACTCCCAAGCCCCGCCAAGAAACAAACGAGTCAAGGCTAATTCTGCTCCTTGGCTATCCAAAGAAACAAAACAAATCATGCATCGTAGGGACAAATCCTGGAAGCTATACCAGAAAAATAAGATGCCTTCTACCTTGCTTCAATACACCCAACTCTGCAACCAAGTAAAACAACTAATCACCTTGGACAAAAAAAACTACTATAATAAACTTCTGTCCAACAATAACAAGAACCCAAAACAATTCTGGAAATCTGTTAATTCCCTACTCCATCCAGGGTCCAGGAATAATCCCTGCCCTGACCCTAGCATAACTGACTCAAAACTAAGCTCTCACTTCAATACATCTTTTACAGAATCCATAGCTAATCTAACCAAATCTTTTCCAGACAATAATCCATCCAACTCTCTTTCCTCTTCTCCTAATAACCCTCATAACTGTCCTCTTTATTTCCAGCTCAAATCTGTCTCAACTACTTTCATAAAAAGACTCCTATCCAAACTAAAGCCATGCTCAAATGCCCCCGACAACATACCCTCCTCCTTCCTCAAATCTGCTGCTGAAGGTATCACTCTCCCTATCAGCATCCTAATTAACAGATCTTTAAAAGAGTCACATGTACCCAAACTTTGGTGATCTGCCTTCATACTACCTCTTCACAAAGGAGGCAAAAACACCAATATCTCCAACTTCCACCCAATTGCCCTACTCTCGCCAATATCAAAAACTCTAGAAAAATGTGTCCACCACCAACTTATGCCTTTCTTAACTCAGAACCACCTCATAACACCCACCCAGCATGGTTTCCACCCTGGCCACAGCACCATTACTGCCTTACTATCCTTCTTAGAAACAGTAAATCAAGCCTGGGATTCTGGATTACTAGTATCCACAGTACTGCTAGATCTTTCAAAAGCTTTTGACACCATCTCCTACAAGCACCTTCTTTTTCATCTCTCCAACCTTCATCTCTCCCCTGACACCCTATCCTGGTTCTCCAGCTACTTATCAGATGGATCTGAAGCTGTCAGATGGAAGAACTCTACCTCCTCCTTCTTGCCAACACCCACCGGTGTTCCCCAGGGGTCCATCCTCGGAACTATG
>NC_056747.1:315771460-315811460 GCF_019279795.1 Protopterus annectens | reverse complement strand
TGCAAGTCTTTATTATATGGCAATCTATTCTGGAAGGCATCAAAGTATGAACTGGAATCCAATAGTTCTAAATCTATATAATACATATAAACTGAAAAAAATTGTAGCAGAATAAAAATAGAGTCATGTCTAGTCCTGTGGCACCAAGGGATGAAACCCTAACTACAACTCAGATTATCTCTGGCATAGGTGGTATTTTAAGAAACAGGCAGTGCAAATAGGAGTGAGCAGCTGATACTGGTTCACCCATCCTGGGGCAAACAGGCAGTTTTGGCTGACTGCACTTGGATCACCTACTGGAATGTCAGTGTATCACCCACATCATGACCCTGATGAGACCTACTGCCCATGCTGCTTAGTGGTGTGCCAGAGAGCTGGCATGTATGATACCATGAATGTATCCTTGTGTCAGCACCATTAGTGGAACTCAGAAAAGCCAGCACCAGGAGGATTTAGGTCCTTACAACAGAAACCTCATCCATCATCATTCTCTCTAGTGGCACAGAGGAATAAACATGTAAGTATGGGTCAAGCAGTCCAAGTTTAATTAATTTTTCATTTGCTTGATTATACAGGCAGGCAATGATGGGGATGTGTATCCTGATAGGGAAGGGACAGAGATGATTCTGGGTAGGACTTTCATAGCCCTGACAGAGGCAGGGATGTTAAGACACTACCAGGCTGGGATGCCAGCTGGCCTGCAGGTATGTCTACTCTGAGTATCGGTGGATATACTCCCAGGCCAAGAAAGCAGAGGTTAAGGCTGAAAGTCTGCAATAAATCAACCAACCACAAGTGGCAATGGTAGTTGTTCAACCTACTTTTCCACCATCTATTGATAGTTGCCAGTTGGGGTCTGGAAATTCCAGCTTTTGTTTCACAAATATCAGGTCTTTGAATGGCTGCCTACCACAAACCATGGCAGGTGAACAGGGGCTCATAGTGGGCCATGCAGCCACAGACAATAGACCTATATCCAAGCAATCTTGTTGGCAACTGCCACTCCCAGTCCATTTGACCCTCATCTCCAGGGAATGAATGGGCTATAAGGTTACAGCCTTGGGAACAACTGGGCAATAGGTCATTCAGATTAGATGGCCGAGTAGTCAAAGGAAGGTCTGGTCAAAAAAATGTGAAATAGTCCATTGGTAATAAGCTTTGGATATATTCTGACTGCTAAAGTTAACTGCTCTGATAGATATTAACTAGGCTATGAACCACATACCCACAGCTGTATGCATCTGTGTAGCAAACCAAAAGCATCAACTCTAAACTTATCAGCATGTTCCTATTAAGCAATAAATTCAACAAACATAGCTTAATAGTAACAGCCAAAATGTTTAATCAACAAATTTGGTTAAAGTGTGGTTCTTTTTAGAAGTGTAGCATCTACTGGGGCATCTGATAATGGAGAGAGCAGACACAAGGAAGAGGTTATACCGGGGTCAAGAAATTTACTGTGAAAAAGAAGATTCAGGTGGAATGTCTGATGAGGTTTCCATACAGGGGGATGTAAAGCTAGAAGTCATACAGTTATTACTGGTGTGGGTATATAGACATGGACAGTCATGGCAGAGAATACGCAAAAGTATCTGTAATTATTATTATTATTGCACATGATTTATCATTACTGTCAGTAACTTCTTATGTTTATACTGTTGGCCCTGTCTTCGTATGGCCTGCTCATTATTCAAATAGTTTGACAAGTCAAAGACGGGGGTTTATAAATGTTACTATTGATAGTTGGTTGCAACAATACAATTTCTGTGATACAGCTTACTTTGCTGTTGAATTCTTCTTATTAAAATTCATTAAAAAAAGCTCAATGTTTCTTCCATTCTTTTGTCTGCTTCTCTGTGATTCTTATTACTCAAAATGAGATCACAGATCTCAGTAAAGTAAAACTATACAAGAAGCTCAGGAAACTTGAGATTAGTATATTACTTCAACTAGAGATACTTACAAAGCACAAATAAATTACCTGTACTTGTTCTCAATAGCAGAAACAATAATCAACCAATAAAAACCTCCTTTAAAAAGTGATGCAGTGCATGGCTAAGTCCCTAATGAGAATAGCCTATTGTGCTGACTTGACTTTACATAGTGTACCTCACACCCCACTGAGACACAGTGCAATACATATAATTTTGCATGCATGGGACTTTCTGCTGGTTATGATGTCCAATATATTTCACTATTGTATTCTGAAGGCTCAAAAACATTGCAGCTTTGAAACTCTCCTACTACAAAGTACAGTATGATCTCATACATAATAAAGCTTTTTGGGTACAGTACATAGTATTAAACATTTACACAATGAGTCAGACCTCCTGCTGGTACACTGTATACTGTACCTAAATACATACTGTATTTTAACTCCCCTGTACACTGCACTCTAATAGTACCCAAGTACAGATTGTAGCTTAGTCCCCACCCCCATCCCCCTGCTGGGTACGTGGTATATTGAAGGGACCTGAGCAAACAATCTAGCTTAGTTTCCCAATGAATACACAGCATACTAACAGTTACTGATAACTCCTATAAGAGACATTACATGGGAGTTCAGCTTTCTGTTGTGTACCATGCATACCAACAGTGCCTACACATCTAATGCATGCTGGACTTTCTGCTAGGTCCAGTACTATCTTCTGTTTTGCATGCACAAAACCTCTACTGAAACAATGTACAATGAGTCTCTTCCATCTTACCTAGTGCAGCGTGGAGCCCCTTTTGAGTATAGTACATAATGTTAGACAGCTACATAATTATTCACATCTCTTACAGAATGCAATGCACATTGTTATACTAATGTACAAACCGCAGCTCAAACTTCCTGCTAGGTACAGTGCACACTCCTATTCTGCCTGTATATTGTGCTTTCAAGCTACCTCAATGAGTTTATTATACAGTTCTTATCCCATAAATACAGAATACATAGCTGCAAACACACAACACCCATGCACCAGTCACACAGTTGACATCTGTTTGAAAGTTGAATCAACCATTAAGGTCCTGGGCACTTTGGTAGACAATGAAATAACCTTTGGTCACCATGTATCTACTACTGTTAGGAAATCCTTTTATCTTGCCAGACTAGGGGTACTTCTTCCAGATCTAAGGAAGTTATCATCTCTCATTACTTCTCCATCATCAGGCCCATAGTAGATTATAATGCCCCCTTTTGTATGTACCTGTACAGTAGCATTTCCTTGCTAAGGTAATCAAAGGCATGTCTTCCTTGCGCTACTCAGACCACCTTAAAGCATGTTCCCTCTATTTTCCACTTCTTACCTTGAGAGGTGACCTCTGTCAATCTTACAGAGCCTTGAAGGATCTATTTCTATGTGACCTGCACATGTGCAAAATTAATAACACCCTCAACACCCACTCAAGTTATCTTAATTTATACCAGACTATAAATAGGACCTGCTGGCGAGATAGATATATGTCCTAGAGAGTCCCTCCTTTATAGAATAGGCTTCCTTTGGATGTCAAGCATGAGCAATTATAAATAAACCTCAGGTCTGCCCCCTCAAGTCCTCATTGAAAGGGATCAAAACTGGGTATAAAGTAGTTATGTCAATGGGTACCTATGATTTTGGGGATATGACTAGGGTACATAGCATAACATAGTATTGACCTATGACCCTATGAACCTATGAATCAAATTTCTGAAATTATCTGTTTATCATTCGATAATTTGTAAATGGAATTTTTAAATGGTTCAAAATCAAGGATGAGTATTGTTGATAAACCATATCAGAAGCCTTCAAAGCATTTACTGAGCATAATGCTGCATCAAAAATGTGAAGCAGTTGCGTTGCTGCTGACATTTTTGCATTCATCCAGTGGAGCCCCAAGAGCAAAGCTCATAAGGCAAACAAACATATTACCTGGGTGTCTTGTCATAGGGGGCTCCATTGTACAACACACAGATGCCCCACTCACCAGACTGACAAAGGAGAAGATAACTGTTGATTATCTGGAGCCAAGATCTGACAAGTTACATACATTCAAGTCCCTACACCAAAGGTACCAGTTTGTTTCTATCATAGCCTAAGTTGGCATTAATATCCTGAGATGTACCTCTCTGGACTATATGAAGAGAAACATTTTTGATCTCACTAAATATATGCCTCAGGCAGGTAAGTGCCTTGCATTTAGCATGAACAAAAGATGATTGACTTCAATAATTTTCCAGGGGTATTCAATATTTGTCAGCATGGGAGGACATGCTTAACTAACCATATTGCTTTGCAAAGGATGAGCTCCACCTTTCTCCCCTAGACTTCAGAATATTGGCTAAAAATGTATTCATCCTCTTATAGCCTATTTTTAGCAATGCCAAATTGACAAACCTACTGACATATCAAATAAAACCCAAAGAAACCTAAAGGTATTACTTTTCAATGCTAGGAGTCTAAACAAGAAACTCCACACCCTACAAGCTCTGCTTATTCTGGAGAATATATGCATGACTAATTAAGTTCAACAAGGCCAGTTACCAGGTCAAGATAGCCTCACAGGCTAAACACAGCCACAAGGATTTCTACAGCTATGGCCATAATCTCAAAGGTTCTGGTGGTCAATGGTGCAAACAGCTACAGTTAACTTTGAGTATGTGTCTACCTGTTTGAGCCAATATTCATTTCCCCTGGAGAGCACTCTGCTTTGGCTTGTAAGCAGCCCCCCCCCCACCACACACACACACACACACACACACACACACACACACACACACACACACACACACACACACACACATCTTCCACTTTCTCTTAATCCCTTCTATTAGCAAATAGTATCCATAACTGATCTATACAGTGTGTTTGTTAATTTAAACTATGACCACAGTAGCCTACTGATACAAGGTTATCCTGTTTTTCCACCTGATAAATTAAGAAATGACTTACAGTTTCAGAGCAGTCCTTGGTCAATTGTGATTGTTTCTTAACACATACTTGTCTTTGCTTTGTGATTGTTTCCAGCCCCCTCATACAAGCAACTAACAGGGTCTCTACCCGCTTAGTTCCCCACCTTGCCCCCTATTCCCTCCCGCCCCCAGTGGTCCAACCTTTATTGTACTCAAACCCCTCCCATCTTTCCAATAGCCAACCACAGCACTAACCCAACACTACCTCCTCCATCTTCACTTTACTATCACACCTCCTCAACTAACATGTACAAGCATACCTTTCCTATGCTCACCGCATGCACTCTCCTTGCATATCTTACATCCTACCAAAGCTCCATCATTCCCCCACTCAACCACTCCCACTGTACTACTACTCACACCACCACTCATGTCTCACCCACACTCAGCTCCCCTCCCACCAGCTCAAGAACCATCCCTATGGACCCCCCACATATTCTACCAACTATATTACTCAAACATAAAGCATCCCTACAACTTAACATAGTAACCCTCCCACCATACCTATTACCCAAAGAGCACAATCATAAAGTTTCCCTTATAAACAAACACATTCAAAAACTGAGAAAAATAATAATCTCATGCATATCAAAACTAGCCCTAAGTGCAGACATCCACCCCAACCCTGGCCCTACTATCTCCAACCCCAATCCTTATAATCAGACTAGAAACCACAACTTCTCCCATATTACAGCCAATAGAAAGCCAAGTGACTTCCTTCTACTAAGCCTAAATATTAGAAGTATATCCAACAAAGTCCATGAACTCCATGCCACCATAGACTTGTACTCCCCAGATATAGTCATCCTGACAGAAACCTGGCTAAAACCTCACATTACCAGTGAGCAAATAGTCCCTACAGGTTATGGCATACTAAGAGTAGACCGGCTAAACAAAAAAGGAGGTGGTGTAGCTATAATATTTAAACAGCATCTAAACATCCAGATCTTAAAATCATCAGCTCCACAAATAGGCAATGAAGAAATAATATATACCAATCTCAAAATTAACCAAAACAAAACCATCAACATAACTGGATGCTACTTCCCACCTGGCCAAAACATCCCTCCACTAGAAAACCTCCTCAGCTGGTCTACCCTCCATCTCCCCCAAGAAACTATCATCTTAGGTGATTTCAATATTGACTGGCAATCCTGTTCTGGCAACAATCCAACCCATCATGTACACCTTCATGGCTTCACCCAACTAGTCCAGTCACCAACCAGGATAAATAAAAACTCCAGCAAGCACTCTACCCTGGAATGGATACTAGTCAGTAAGAGCCCCCAGTCATATATAACAGGCTGCTTATCAGATAGCCTCAGCGATCACTCCCCAACATTCCTACTCAGAAAATACCTATACCAAGCTAAACCTGTCATCTACTGTCAAATACGTAAAAAACTAAACTTTAACCCACTCACATTCATCTCATCCCTCAAAGAATGTAACTGGCATCCTCTAAAGTACCTCAGTCTAGATGACGCAGTTGAATTTTTTAATACTACGTTCCTGAACATCCTTAATTACCATGCCCCCATAAGATTTTCCAGAACCAAAGCACAACCCTCCCCATGACTACAGAAAACCACTAAGTCAGAAATGAAAAACAGGGATAAAGCCTGGGAGCACTAGCGCAAAACCAAAACCCCCTCAGCTAGACAGAAATTCCTAGAACTACGCAATAGAGTAAAAAAGCTAATAAAACAGGATAAATTCCAATACTACCAGTCTGCCCTAGACTCCTCACAACACAGCCCCAAACAATTCTGGTCCTCCATAAACTCCATCCTCACCCAGGCAAAGTCAGTACCCCTCATCCTAACATCCCTCACTCCTCAGAAAATATTGCTATCTCATTCAACACACACTTCACCCAAACCATACTATCACTAGCTAAACAACACAACCCCCCTCCCCTCCAACCCACACCTTCAACTAGTAATCTCCCCACTGCCTTCTCTTTTTCTCCTGCACCTACCTCCAACATAAAAAAACTCTTAACTAAACTTAAACCCACCAAATTAGCAGCAGACAATCTCCCAAGTGAATACCTACAAATCGCAGTTGATGCTCTGGCCTACCCAGTATCCATCTTGATTAACTGATCTCTGTCAGAAAGTTACGTTCCCACACTGTGGAAAGTATCACATCTAATTCCCCTCCACAAAGGCGGACCCTCTGCAGAACTAACCATTACCGCCCCATAGCTAATCTCTCTCCGCTCTCCAAAGTACTAGAGAGATGCATACACTCTCAGGTCTCAGACTACCTACTTACTAACAACCTCCTTTCCAGTACTCAGCATGGTTTCCGACCAAACCATAGCACCACCACTGCCTTACTCTCCTTTACTAACACTATCCTTCAGCATAAAAACAATGGCTATCTCTCCTCTGCTACTTTCCTAGACCTATCTAAAGCATTTGACATGGTCCCACACAAACAACTTATCTCTGTCCTCAGTAACCTATCCTTCTCACAATCAATCACCAACTGGTTTCAGAGTTACCTGTCTGACCACCAACAATCCGTTGTATGGCAGAATGACATATCTCCCCAACTACCTGTCTCCATAGGGGTTCCCCAAGGATCCATCCTTGGACCCCTACTCTTCTCTGTTTACACCAATAATCTAGCCTCTGCCACCAAACATGGCACACTCATACAATATGCAGATGACTCGACCATCATCTGCTCAGCCCAGTCCCTACCCAAACTGCAAAAAGTCACACAGGAAGCCTTTTCCTCTGTTGAAACATGGTTATCCGATGCCCAATTAATACTCAACCCAAACAAAACTAAACTACTCATCTTCCAACTCACCAAACATATTCAAAACAACTCTCACTTTAACATCACAGCAAAAGACAACACCACTATATACCCAACTGAAAACACCAAATTGCTAGGAGTGGAAATAGACAATAAACTAAAATTTGACATTCACATATCCATGACCATAAAAAAGTCCACAAAAAACTAGGAGCATTATACAGAAATAAGCAATTTCTCACCAAAGCAGCAAAAATTTCAATAGCAAATTCCCACCTTATCTCCACCCTACTTTATGCCTCTCCAATATATACCAACCTAAGGCAATGTGATCTAAACAAGCTAGATACCTGCTTCAACAAAATCACCAAATTTGCCACAGGGGCATCCTACCGTAGTCACCACTGTCTCTCACTTGCTGAACTGGGCTGGCTTGAACTCCCTCACCTCCTTCAGTGGTATCAACTCTCACTCGCCCACAAACTAGTAAACCATCCACTAAATGTCCCATCCCTCCAGAATCTACTCCAACCCTATCGCACCACCAGACCACTAAGATCCAGCAACAAAAATCACTTGCAGATCACTAAAGCCGATAACTCTGCTGGTGAAGCACTATTCTCTTGCGCCATAGCCAAATTATGGAACTCACTCACACCCACAATTTCCTCCGTACCATCATGCACCCACTTCAAAACTTTACTAAAAGCGCACCTAAAAACATGCTGGCTATGCCCTTGCAACTCCCACTCTAATATCATCCACCCGATCCAACCACTACCTTTCTTTCCACTCCACTAACTACCTTGATTATAGCAAGCTCAGATGCTCATAAGCCTAGTACTTATTATACAGCAGGAACTTCTCATTGTAACATTTGTTAATGTCTGTTATGTACTTCACAGATAAAGATTCTAGTTGTCTACTGATGTACTATGTTCTTCATCTGTAAATATGTTGTAAGTAATTGCTATGTTAAATTGTTAATTGCTATGTAATCCAATGTAACTACTGTCTGTTTATTTTACTGTGGAGCTTTTCTCCCCGGGCCTCCGCTGAAAATGGACCTACGTCCAGTCGGACACTCCCGGTCAACAAATTTAAATAAATAAATAAATACAAATAAAATAAATGGTGCCACCTTCAATGTTTAATGTGAGAAAATCTGAATTTGAATGTAAATATCTCAACAAAATATATTTTAAATGTGTCTACATTATCTATATTTTTATAATTTCAGAGAAAGACAACTTGAAACTGTCTAAAATGTTAAAAGTTTTAATTAAATAAGTTCTGTCCAACTTTAACATCAGTTACATAAATGCTAAAATTTTCATATTGAATAAATTGGAAATATTTGTCTTGTGTAAATGTACCTTAATACAAACTGAAAACTCAATTTGAAGGGGCAAGGCTGGTGTTTGATATTGTAAAACTTTTTCTGATCTTATAGCTTTGAGTATGATTTCTTAAGTTAATTAAACCAAAAGCCTCATGAATAAAAACAGTGGTCATATAAAAACAAAAACAACGCAATAATGAACCACGAAAGTATAAACTTTATTATATAAACCTGGTAAGCGCTTTCATTCCAAAAGGAACTTCTTCAGACCAATTCAAAGACTTAAAAAACCTTACTTATAAGATTTCATCAGAAACAGGTGACTAAAGTGAATCAATGACTTAACCCTTTCCTTTTTAAGACTACCTTGTAATTCTCCCCTTCATTTAGTCCAGGGAAATTACATGCATTTAATCTTACCTGCCAACAGTATTCTTTCCAATTAAAGTCATCCTTGGCATCAAACCTACTAGCATAATTCGATACTTGATCGACCACAGAAAATTTAAAACCAACTTTTTCAACTTCTGAACTGTGTTTATTAATAACATGTTTTGCTAGCATGTTATTTATTTCTTTAATATCTACAGCTTAAGATGTTCATATAGTCTTCTATTAAATTCTCTGCTGGTTCTCCCTATATAAAAAGCTGAACACAGTCCACATAACACTATATATACAACAAATTTAGATTTGTAGCTGTAACCATGACTTAGTGTAATATTATAATTTCTAGCAACCACTTTGATTTCTTTACCTTCCAGAGTAAACGGACAGAACCTACATCCCTCACATTTCTTCATACCTTTAACAGCTTCTGTTACTTTTCCTTCAACATTTCTGCAAAAATATTCTTTCATATATTTCCCCTTTTAGTCACAAATACTGGTGGCTCCTCAATAATATTATGTAACTCATTAAATTTTGAAAGAAACTTCCAGTTTTTCTTAATAATTTGCTTTATACTATTAGCATCTGTGGAATTTTGTAAAACACAGGCTAACGTAAAATTTTTATCTGTAACATTTTTTTCTTCCCGTTTACTTGTAGATAGGTTACTTTCCATTACCCTACCTATTCTCTTCTCTGACTTCATTACCCTACCTATCTCTTCTCTGACTTCATTAGACTTTCCAGATACCCTCTATTTTCAAACTTTTCTTTCATGGCACAACTTTCTATCTCAAAATAATTTTCATCTTCTGTTAAGTCACTTAATCTTTGAAATTGACTATTTACTGTATTTCTTTTTAAATTCTTGTTATGCATACTATTATAGTTCAAATAACTATTGTTGTGTAATTCCTTTTTCAAAATTCTAACTTTTAGCCTGTTGGCAGATTTATAAACTTAAGTCCAGAAAGTTAATTTCATCTTGATTCACATTGTGCGCAAACATAATACTACTAGACACAGTTTTTAAATACAACAAAAAGTTATTCACACTTTCCACAGTGCCTTTCTATAAAAAAGTCATCAATAAAACGTTTTAAAAAATTTCATTTTTAAAGAAATCAGATTTGTATATAAACTCTTTCTCCTAACCTGTCATAAAAATATTGGTATAGTTGGGAGCCATTACAGCACCCATAGCTACACCATTAGTCTGTTTATAAATTTTACCCCCAAAACAAAAAAGTTATGACTCAATATAATATCCAGTATTTCAACTAACAACCTTACTTAATCTTTAGAATAAAGGTTGGATTGGAGCAATTTTTTATTCACTGTTTCCAAGGCCTCTGCATTTGGAATTGTGTACAAGGACACAACATCTGCTGTCACTACTAATGTGGAACTATCCACCTGCATTTCAGATATCAGATTTTTAAAATGGAAGGAATCCCTAATATAAGAACCACTGTGGCACACTAATTTCTGCAAAAATGTATCTGCAAAAATTGCTATAGATTCTGTCTTCCTGCCTTGACTGGCCACTATGGGCCAAAACTAGGCATATTTAAATCCATATGAACCTTGGGAAGGCCATTCCAAATTTTAAAATATTCATCTAAATTCACTGAAATAAGCCCTTCTAGCAACCATTCCTCAATACCAGCATCTATTACACTTCTTCCAATGAAACCATTTTGTAGACTTTTTTGTCATTTAACATTTTTTTAGTTGTACTATAATAATAGTTAATTTCTACTATCAAAACATTATTTCCTTTGTCAGCCTTAGTTTTTATATATATATATATATATATATATATACATATATATGTATGTATTATTTTTCAACTGTAATAAAGCATTCCTCTCTTCTGCAGTTAAGTTATAAAATTTTTCATATGCTTTTGACCCTAATAACTCTCTTACAAAACTTTCACACACTAACAAAAAAGATTTTAATTCAGGTTTCAAACAGGGATTAAACAAACTAGGCTTTTTGAATTGCTCCATTTGATACTCATCAATATTATTGACTAAACATTTCAGGTTTAACTTTCTAACAAAATCTCTTAAACAATTAATGCTTTCTATAAGGTCTGCCTTTTTTGAAGGCACAAAAGTAAGACCTTTGCTCAGAACCTGAATATGTTCCTTATTAAGTTGAAAATTGGATAAATGAATCATTTTAAACAAATCAGACACAGTACCTTGTTTACAATGTCCATTTATTTCCTTGGCATATAGTTCTTGCTGAAGTGACCATGATTTTGCCACTTCCATTTCTTTTTTATAGTAGCTTTCCCTTTGTACTGTTTAAAATGTTAACGAACTATAAAGAGTTTTTTTGCTGAATATCAGCCCAGAAAGACATTAATAAATCATCCAGTTGGCCAACTAGAGGTGTAATACAAACTCTCAACCCCCTAGGAGTAATTTTGTTTTCTAAATAAGCCTTAAAAAGCCTTAAATGCCAGACAGATGAGCTAAGATTTTTCATGTGTTTAGTAAGCTGTTCAAACATAGAAGTTCAAGTTTGATCAGGACTACACACAGCCTGACTGCTCATATTATTTATATTACCCATCCAAAAAAACAGGATATCTTCTTTATCTGCTGATAAGCCCTTTAGAATGGCCATTAGATCCATAGTATGAAAATGCTGACAGTGTAACAATTTGGTTAACCCAACCATACAATACTATAAATTGCACATAAACATATGTAAAAAAACAAAAAACAAACTTTTTCACAGTAGAAAACCAACCCTAACATCCATAAACAGGATAAAAAGTTAGTAATAAGGCCCCAGATATTTAAACAAAAAAGGAGCCTACAGTGAATACAATAGAAAATCTCAACGATCTTTATAAATTTGAAACATACTATACATGCAATCAAAAATTGAACTGGAGTCCTTCAATAAACAATGTCCATTAACTCCAAACAATTTTACACTCCAACGAAGCTGCTGTTTGTCCAGAAAAGTTTATTTAGCTATATATATATATATCCAGGCCCAAAGAACATTCCGAAACACTCATTAAGTTGGCAAGGATGACATAGCATGTCTATAATATCCAAAGTTTGTTGAGCTCCACAGTGGCATTAAACAGAATGGTATTCACCTCTTCCATTCAATTGTCACCAAAAACCGAAGAACCGACAGTATTCACGTCTTACGGCCTTCACAATGCTTGAAATGTGCCCAACATTCTTTCAAGAAATGACCATTGAAACAAATTCATCATGCATATAATCATAAGCAGCACAATTTTAGACATAAACTGATATTCCTTGCTCATAAACTGTTCTCCCAAATACAAGGAGAAATAATAGTTGAAAGGAAACTCCTTAGAGCCCCTTATATCTGATAAACTAGTAGCAACTATGAATCAAAAAAGTCAGCCAGTCCTTTTCCTTCATGTACTGCTGTGAAAAACCAAAAAGCTTTCTTGTATAGCCCCAGTTAATGAATGTATAAAAATATATCCACTCTCTGTATGTTAAAAAACAATTGTCAGCCAACTTCCGGATGGTATTTATAAATGCCAAAGCAAAATGCTTTATGATAAAGAAAATGCCACACTATTGGAACCTAACATGGCTTATCAGTTAGTAAAAATATAATAATATGGGGTTCCTAGCACCTAAGCTTGACACAGCTTCATATCTGGTAAACAATGGCATCATAGTAAACTATAACTGGCCTGAACAGTCACAAACCCCAATGACATAGCTATATATCGAACAATTTTACCAAGTACTTGTCTAAATGGACACAAAACCTTCCAGACCGCAAAAATGCCCTGCTCAAAACTGCTCAGGAAACAGTAAATCTCTCCTTCTTAAAACGACCCTTCTGAAAAACAAAGTCTTCCACACCCCGAATGGCATAAACGCAACTAACAAAAATGTCACGTTAACCATGACATAAAGACAGCAAACCTTTCACTTCTCCAAAACTTCCTGGTGAATAGTAATCCAAAAGAAAACCAGTTGACCCATATGTTCTGTAGAAAACTTCTTAATTTACCAAATGAATCAATAAAGCCAAAGCTAGATACAGAAGTTGATGCTCCAGCAAACACCACCAACAGACTGCAATGAAGGAAACTCCCAAACCAAAACCTCTGCATGGACGGCAGGTCCTCAGGTTCAAAACGCAAAATGAAAAAGAACAAATAGCCAGCACTCTACTGGAGCATACATCTTTTAATGTGTAAAAACATAAGAAACAGACCGGTTTCAGCCCAATGGCCTTTTTCAATGTAAAATACAATCAGTAAATGCATCACATTATATATCAAAAATTTAATAGAATAATTAAGCCCAATTAAACAATTATTACAAATGATCATTTAGACCAGGTGAAAACAATCCTCCCAGCTTCACAATCAAAGATTTTTCTTTTTTATTTAACGATTTATGCCAACTAGTTTTCATTCATCTATGTCCCAAAATTCTGTCAATGACAATAAATCTTAAGGTGGCTGTCTTATGTATAATGGTACCATGAAGATCCTGTGGAACATAACAAAGATGCTAAATGGATAGAAGAAGTAAACAAAAGAATAAGAAGTTTAAAGGTACAGGATATGAAATGGGATGAAGCAACAGCCAGAGACACTGAAATAAAGTTAAGAAAAGCCTCCAACTGGAAAAAAACCCTGGCTGAGATGCAGTACCTAACTTCTGGCTAAAAGTATTAACAGCTTTGCATAAAGATTTAGCCATGAGTAAGAACTATTTATATGCGTAGCCCGAACAGACACCAGCCTAGCTAACAACAGGAAACACAATACTCCTACATAAGAGTGAACCTGCAAGCTACCCTAAAAATTATAGACTAATAACTTACCTTCCGATGACATATAAACTATATACCGAAATTGATGCGACAGAGTTTATAGTCATTTAGAAGAAAATTCAATCATGGCAATAAAGCAAAAGGTTGTAAAAGAAAGTCATATGGAACAAAGGATAATTTGTTTCTAAATAAAGTTACAATGGAAAACTGTAAAAAGGGGAAGAATCTAAGTATGGCATGGATTGACTACAAAAAAGTATTTGACGGTATTCCACATTCATGGATAAAACAGTGCTTAACAATGTATAAGATATATTCTACACTGATCGTTTACATTACAATAACCATGAAATAGTAGCAGACCACTTTGCAATTAAGCCATGATAAAGGAAAAATTTCAAAGGGGGATATTCCAGGGTGACTCCCTGTCACCGCTGCTATTCTCTTGCCCTTAACCCATTAAGCTGTCTACTTAACAGATTAGACCATGGCTATAATTTGCCTCCTTGAAAACAACAAAGTGTAAAGATTTCTCATCTTCTGTTGATGATTTAAAACTGTATAGCTCATTGAATGAGGAAGTGAAAGCACAACTGCAAGTAGTCAAAACTTTTTCAGACACTATAAGAATGTCATTTGGTTTTGATAAATGTGCAAAAGCAACCTTTAAACCAGGAAAACTGCAGCACCAAGAAAACATGCATTTGGGACAAGAAAGCGATATAAAAGAACTTGAGCAAGAGGCAGTGTATAAATATTTGTGAATTGATGAAGGCTCAACAATAAAACATGAACAAATGTGAATAAAACTCTGTAGGGAATATTTTAGAAGACTTAATTTTGAAAGCAGTGTTGACATCTAGGAACAAAATTCAAGCTATAAACCAATTTGTTCTTCCTCTCCTAACTTTATAGTTTTGGAGTGATTGACTGGCCCCAAAACATGTTGGATAGATTAGATAAGAAAATAAGAAGGATACTTCATGCTCATCAAATGATTTATAAAAATCAGTGCTTACCAAGGTTATATATTCCCTGTTCCAAAAGAGGTATGGGCTCCTTGAAATTGATTGCATGTATAGATCTGCAATCGTGGGACTGCATACCTATATACTGACCTCACAAGACCCAAACATAATGAAAGTTTTGAAATATGAGGAAAATAAATCTAAGATGACTTCCCTGCATAGTCTAGCAGAAGCTTATCGGCGTCAAGCAGGAATGGAAATCAGACCAGAAGTAGATAAAAATCAGGCAGCAATGGAATGTGCCAAAAAACAAAAGAAAGAATACAAGGTAAAGGATCACATGAAAAGGCACAAAATGTGGAAAATGCATAAATACAGTTGCAGGTATATAAAACTTCTGAAAGAACCTCATGTTGATCAGGATCAAGTGCAGGAATGGTTAAGGAGAGGGAAATTCACACCAAAAGATAAAAGGTAAATATTGGCGTCCCAAGATAGTGGGCTACATACAAATTGGTTTACAAAGTCCATTGAACATGTCGGAGAAACAGACAGATGTATGTTTTGTCAAACAGAATTGGAAACAGTCGCACACCTCACTGCTGGCTGTGACATACTAATGGGAGAAGGACTGCATACTGAAAGGCATAATAATGTGACAAGACTGTTGCACTGGGGATTGTGCAAACATATGGTACTGAAGTAGCTGAAAAACACTGGAAACATGAGCCCCAAAGCATCAAAGAAAATGATGAAGTCTACATCACATGGGATCACCAATTACCAACAGTTCAAAAGATAGAAGCAAGAAAGCGAGATATAGCGGTCCATGAAAAGAAGACAAAAGTAGCATTGATCATTTTAATCGCTACAACCAGTGACTACAATGTCTTGTGTATAGAGAGGCAGTAAGTCATAAAATATCAAGTTTTGCAGGCAGAAATGTGAGCAATGTGGAAGAAAGATACCCAGACAGTTCCAATAGTAGTAATAGGAGCAACAAGTCTTATAAAAAATAATCTATAATCGTATTTAGATATGTTACCAATACATGTAACTCCATACAAATTGCAGAAGGAATCATTTTTGGCAAAATTATAGGTGCTGCAAAGAACACTTCTGGCTGACCTCAAAGACTGAAACAATGGAGGAGTAGATAGACGAAAGACAAATAAGTTTTCAAATTTAATAATCAATTTCATGATGCTAGAAAAATCTTGCAGCGAAACTGGAATATATTCAGGGTGAACCAGGAACATTTACAGTTAGTAGGGAATTCACCCAGAATCATATACAAAAAAAGGTTGAGAGTTTTAAAAACATTATTGAAAGGAATAGGAGTGTGCATAGAGAAGGGGGAGGAATGGTAAAATGTGGGTTTTGCCTTCAATGTAGAAACATTAAGGAAGGCAAGGAAGTCTATATTCCATATTATGGTAAACACGCCCTATGTAAGAAGTACACATGTAGCAGCAAGGAGTGGTATACCTAGCGATGTGTTCCCTTTGCCCTTGTTTCTACATATGGAAAACAGTTAATGCTTTGAGGACACGTATTTATCAGCACAATTATGACATAAGCAAAAAAGATATGGGAAATGCCCTTGCCACCCATATCATTTCACATGAGGGTCACAAATTAAATTTTACGGTCATCAACCAAGCTACTGTAGGGGAAAGAGGGGGTCCCCTAAATGACTTTTTAGAATTAAAAGAACTGAGATGGCAACTGAGTTGATTGCAGTGTTATTTTCTGATGAAGTTTTCTACCAGGAGACGAAAGCGCTCAAATAAAGGATTGTTGGTGCATTTCCTTGGCTTCTTTGGTGGTTATTAGTTTGAGTGGTTTTGCAACGTGTCTGAAAGATTGAAACAATACTAATTTCATGAAATTTAATCGTACTTTATCTTAGGAATGGGGTTCATTATCATCATGGCATTAGAAACCCAAAAAACCTGCAGAATTTAAAAAAGAGACAAACCACATACTGAAGCACTTTCATCTCTTTTTTCGTGAGGGTTCTTAATCATTATAATGTAGAGAATATTTTAGCCACTTATATACAAATACAGTATGCCCATGTAACAGCAAAATATCTCAATAAAAATTGTTATCCTTTGTCCAGAACATTTTACCATAAATATATATAAAATAGAGACGTAATGAAAAAAATTAAAACCACCATATATTTATCTGTGTCTATGATGTTTTATCAAAGTTTTAAAACTTTGAAGCCCATATGTCTGAGACCATACGATTGAAGTTTTGAAACTTTGAAAACACAACAAAAACACTAAATAAAAACAAAAACAAAATTACCTTTACATTTTTGCAGGGGGGGGGCAAGCCCCCATGCACCCCCCCCACACCCCATGCTACTTAAATATACCAACGCCAAGATCACACTACAGCGAGGAAAATGGTAAATCTCCCATTCCTCACTGTACGGGGATCTCAATTCAAAGTATTCAGAGTTTCAAAACTTCGATCATATGGTCTCGGCCATATGGATTTCGAAGCTTTGAAACTGCGATAAAACAAGGTAGACCCATTTATCTGAGGGGTACTAATTATTCATTTAAAACAGGATTTTACTCTGCATCCTCAATTCATTTTTTACTTAAAAACTTTAAAGTTTTTGTCCATAGGATGAATTTGATCACAGCCATGTATCAGAAAATGAATGTATTTAAATGAACGTGTTGTACTGTGCCTATAAAGTACACAAATAGTGTTTCTGATTTTACTAGCCAGAGTATTTTGATACACTTGCTGTGATAGCCTTCTCATGGTTTTGTGCTCATAGAAAGCCTTGGGGTTTGTATGTGTGGAAAGGTACACCACCATGGCAGAAAAGTGTCAAATATCCCTTACCATAGATTTACAAAGGTCCTTTGTGGATGAATCTCTGCATTTTGCAAAAAAAAAAAACAAATGTAAAAGTGCCCACTTTTCCATTTTTCCCATTCTTCTAGATTGCAGGTCAAATTGAATGAATTAGAATTTACAAAAATATTCTTTACACCTATGACATTTACCAATTATCTGTTACCCAGAACTGTTTTACAACTGTGAACAATTATTTATAATATTACTTGCATCTATTGAGCATAATTTATTATCCAAAACTACTTTCCAGTTGTTGAAAACTATTTTTAATATCACCTGCATCTACTGATGCATTAATGCATTCAGTGGTATCTTTGTTCTGTGAAGAATTTACTATGAGTATACTAAGCAAAATTGTATTATTTCTCTCTTCTTTTACTTCGTGACAAGTTTCTATCACTAGTCGTTTGTTATATATACACTGTTGAAGCCTGTGCTTGACTTCCTCCAAGTCCCTCTAAGCACAGGAACATAGAGACATAGGAATATAGGAACAATACTAGGGAAGCAATCACAAGGACCACACAATGCCTAGACATATACAACGCTCTAAGTAGACACACTTACAAGTTCCTGCCACCCTTTATGAGCACACACAATAGTGCTCAATTCCCAAATCAAGCACGGCCCTGTTTGATAATCCAGGTATAAGCTTGTATCTACCCATCTAATCATCAAGACTAGCCTTAAAACAGACAATGTAGTACTTTGCTTGACCTGTAGTGGCAATTTATTCAATAGCCTGAGAATAAGTCGAGTTAGGAACCTATCCCTTCAGCATTTTGTTTATTTGTTGGTTTAAATGTAGGTCCCTGTCCCAGGTGTTTGTAAGGGTACTGGTTTTGTGAAGAAATATCAAGTCAAACAGGACTGGGTCTTTCATGGCTCAAAAAGCAAGACTTCGATCACCATATAGCAGCTGGTAGGCTATTTCATATAAGAAGAGTTGTGGTAATCTACAGGGGTAGTTGAAGAATTTAAGCCCTTTCATTTTGGGGTTAAAAAAATCACTGGGTCCTTTTCAGTTCGGGGACATACTTAGATTATGCCAAATGAGACACTGGGTTTGACGATGTGTCTTTTAAGGGAAGAGTACAGTAGTAAGATGAATTCTTTGGGTATTCATGATATTCCCTTGGAAATTAACTGGGTCAGATAACAGGATATTTTGACTCTGGTGGAAACATGATTTCTGAATGAGAGAAAGTTATCCACATACGTGTCCAGGTCTCTTATGGCCATATATGTTTGAAGAGGAGTACCACTTATAAGATATGTGGTGGGAACAGCTTTTTTTGCTGATGGCCACTATGCAGCACTTTTTATTGCTTTTAGCTCGAGACCATATTCAGTACATCACATGTGTGCATATTGCAGACCTTATTGGAGCAATTTAGTATCAGAGGATGAGCAGGTAACAGTGTCCAGCAGGCAGCATCAACAAACTTAGTCAATCACACTTCAGGGGTATTCACTTGGGGGGGGGGTCTACAAAATAAATGTCAACTGGAGAGGACCCATCACTGATCCCTGTGGTAAGCTATTAGTTACAATTTTGTATTCAGAGAGGGTACTAGCAACATTCAATACTTAGGATCTGTTAGATAGTTTGCAATCCAGCAGATAGTGCAGCAGCTGACATTTAAGATTTTCATCAATACCAGCATGGGGATTAATGTTAAAAGCATTGCCCAGGTCAAGATAAGAAGCATGCAGAGAGTAACCTCTGCCAATAGATCTAAAATCTTTTCAAAAAAGTTTTCACTGTTTGGGCGAGAGAACCGAACCTTCCCAAAACCAAACTTACTCGGGTCTAGATCAGTTAAATTGCCTGTGCCTACATCAATGAGTTCATCTATGATCTGTTCTATGGCTTTGCATATAAAGCTGATAGGTCTATAATTAACTGGTCTATACTGGTGGCCAGTTTTTTGTAGAGAAGTCACAAACGCTGTTCTCAGGACATCAGGCAGAAATCCTTTGGAGTGGCCAAGGGTAACCGTTTATGTAGAGACTCTGATAGTACATACTTGTCACTGATGGAAATGCAACCTGGTAAGACATCTGACCCCACAAACAGCGTTATTTTTAGCCTTTAACAAGGACTCAGATTTGATCCTAGGTAATTTCAGGGGAAACTAAATTTTTCTGGATAGTGGGTGCAACAATGTGGATAGGTGTGGTAAAGTTAACACTAACATTGTCCAGTAATATATTGCCTGCATCTCTAGGACTGGAATGTGTGATATTATTCTGAATGTGGTCAGTGCATTGCTGAACATTATTCCCTAATTTCCTAATTTTAACAAACTTGAAGAAAATGTTGTAGTTTCCTCTCATATAAATGAAGAAATAAAGAAAGATGCATAGCTTCCTTTGGTATCTGTAGTCACCATATGTTTGTACTCTCCTATACATTTTCTAATAGCGCTCTTACGTTCCTTGCTGCCATGTTTCATTGTTGTCTTGAGCTAGAAGGACTGAGATTTCTTAAAACTTTGCATTATTTTCATTCTTTTGTTATACAGTTTATTCATATGGGAGTTGCACCACAGATGTTTATTCCTGAATTTTACATTATACTTAGGGTGGATTGATACAGGCATTTCTATGCATCTGTTTAGGTGTTGGTAATAATTGGAGGTGACTGTGGCAGCCCTCTCAGTTATGTCCATTTGCAAGACATTGTTGGGAATTTTGAGTCGGTCTTCGACAAGCTAAAGTAGGTTTGCCTTGGTGAAGTCCCTAAAGACCATCTCATTTGGTGGCAGAGTGGCGTAACTAAGCCTGACACAAATGGTAACTGATTTGTGGTCAGGTTTAACCAGGGATGAGAAGTTGTGTGGTGGGACACTGACGGTGGCTAGGATAGTAAGGAACAGGTGAAAGATATTAGAGCCTCTAGTGAGTAGTTTTACAATTTCTCTAGTGCATTGATATCAGCAAAGTCTAGGAAGTGTTGAGCATATCGATTTTTAAAGGCACACCAGTGTCAGTCAATAGTCCATATGTTCATAAGTAGCCACAAGGCTTACACTCCTGGGAACCATTGAACAGCGTAGACCAAATTCCCAGTTGCCCTCAAGCACTGTCTGGTTAAGTGACTTGCTCAAGGTGACACACAAACCAAATAAGGGCTGAGGGAATCAAACCTTGTACCACAGGAACTATAGCTCACAGCCTTACCCCTCTGTGCCAACTGCTGGATTATGCCTGGGTAAATGAAATTTCCTGGCATGAAAGTATTTGGTTTGATTTTTAACTCCTCGGTTGAATTAAGGTTATTTACTTGATGTCTGGGAGGACATTGATGGGGATATGTAGATGACTAGAAGTAATTGTGACACCAGGGAAATGCTGCCAGTCCAGTTATCTGGAATTTTGTAAACAATTATATGTCACTTGAAAATATTAATATGATTTATATAAAAATGTGACACTGCCAGCCCAGCTATCTGGAATTTTGTAAATAATCATATGTCATTTGTGATTCATATGCTTGTCCTACAAATGTAAGAGAACTGTATGTTATGTACTAAGCCTCAAGAATGTAAACACAGTTTACCTTACTGGAAAAGAACAGAAATGCATATCAACTATATATCTGTGCAAATGTATGTTTTAATAGTAGAAGCTGGAACATAGAGTTAACTTGCAAAACTTCATGAAAACAAGTGGAAATTGTTTTATGATTCTGTTATCTCTCAGTTTCAGCTCAGTGCAGACACAATGTCTAGAGCTAGAGTTGTTTCTATTGTCTAGAAACAATAAAATTACTAGGTTTCAAATCTAAAAGTGTTTTTCTTGCTCTGTGACTTCCTAGCAGCTGTACACGTCTGAGAGATATGTATTTTTGACACAGAGGTGTTAAATTCTAAGTATCTGTTTAGCCTGGGAACTGAAGTCAGGTGACAAAGACTGATGTCATCCAAGCTAACCCAGCATTAATGTTGAATATTAATTTAAGAACTCTCTCAGAGGGAAATTCTGTGCATTTTGTATCTTGTCTTGGACCTAGAAACATCCACTGCAGCACTTCTGCCTGCATCTTGCTCTGTAAGTAAGTTATTTAGGGCATAGTATCTTTCAGATATAGATAGGAATATAGTAAAGATTAGTTTAGATGCTTTCTGAATTTATTTGAAACTGTCCTGCAATGTTGTTTTAAAATATTTCCTGTGATTCTGAACTCTGTAGTTACTGTGTTGTTTGAGTATTGTCTTGTTCTTTTATTATTTATTAAATATATTTAAACCTTTTAAATGTGGCTGGTTTGTTTAGAGATATTTAAGATCTTAGGGTACTTGCATATGTATTTGGTGACACTGTATAGGCCAATCCTAAATAGCCTTAGCCTTGGTCACACTTACTATTTAGATTAATAATAACATTATACAGAAAGATTGGGTGCCCTTTGGTAAGAGCCTTAAAAGTAGTTGATAAGTAGTGGCTAGTGGCAGCTGGTACTAACTTATAGTTTGGGCAGAAGGTGGCATAGCTAGAAAACCTGTGCCAGCCTTTCCCATGTGTGTGTTTGTGTAGAAATCAAATCTCAAAGTGTATGTGTGTCAGCTACTTGGGCATGGACACAAAGCACTGGTTGGAAAGAGAGGGTGCTGGAGGTTTTAGCTTGGCCACTCGGCTGAGGTCTCAACCCTATTGCTGTGCCAGTGGGGAGTCTTATTGGGGATCTGGAGACCAAAGCAAAAAACAGCCCAGACTGACTGTGATCTATGTGTGCTTTTAAGGGAAAATGTACTTTACTGTGTGTGTACTTGTCATCCTCCCATTGTGTACATCCCTCACTGTTGTCAGTGGTGAGGATTGAGGCTCCTTGATTACTGGGCCAGTGCAGGGGCGTCACAGTAATAATTGGAAATATTAAGATCATTCAAATCTCCAGGAGATCAAAGTTAGGATTGTGGATAATCTGACTTGAGGTTGTGATGTTTTGGACAAGTACAGATAATTCCCCGCAGTTACCCCAAAGCTTGAAGGAGTGATTGGTGCTAATCCCGGTTATAGAAGAAGTGCTGTCATTGCAATGAAACCATGTCTGAGTTACTACATAGCTAAGGAAGTGTTTGAGTTGCAGGAAGGCTTGAAGTTCTAGCATCTTTCTGCTTAGAATCCTAGCACTGAGTAGTGCCACCATGATGCTGACCAAATCTGGGTTTATGTTTGCCATGTAGGAGTGTCAAGTAGGAACAGTCTGCCTAAAAAAGTCACTGTGAAGGCAGCAAAGGCTTTAGCCCTTATGAAGAAGCCCTGGTATGAGAGGTGTAAGCCATCACATCTGAAGCAGTCTGACATTTCATCACAGGCCCATCCCCTGTGAAACAGAAAGACTCATCTACCATTTCATCACAGGCCTATCCCCTGTGAAACAGAAAGACTTGTCTACCATTTCATCACAGGCTGACACATGCTGAATCCCATTAGAAAGACACAAACTACTTAGGCCATTGTTAAAGCCAGTTATCTTGTCTTAGTAAAGGCAAGTAAAACCATTCAAAGTTATCTTAGACAATTTAATACCCTTACCTTACACTATATCCTGCTTTACACAGACAGGATGCCAACATTTAAACTGTGAAAATGAATTTGTTGTTCCAGTTTTCTGCATATACATGACCTCAGACCATTTTTGTAATCATTCCTTTCAATGTGAACATCTAAATAATAAATAAATAACTTGTGGACTCATTTAACATTTATTTTTTGAAAAGAAAATTAACTTCTGTTCTGATCGAAAAGAAAGAAAATATAACCAATATAATGCATGTATGTTTCCCCTTATTGAACAATGAGTGAACGCACAACCACTTTTGTTCCCACCGCTATGCAAGAACCAAATTTGCATCAGTTGGTGCGATAGCAGGCCTATTGTCGCACCTGATGTCTGATGCCAATGGCAAAGAAATATTTATTTACTAACAGCATTTCTGTTAAGTTACATAACAATTCCTTACAAAAAAACTCCTTACTCCTTCTAGTATATTCACCATAGCTAACTCTTATCTTTTACTCTCTCTCTTCTCTATGGTTCATCTATTTTGACTAACATCCAGATCTGTCTTAAGTCACCACATGAGTAATGCTACAATAATACAATTAGATTGTTAGCTAACCTGCCACATATAGCTCACTATTGCTCTGCATAACGTGCTCTCAACTGGTTAGAAATCTCACACTAACTAACCCATACACAACTTCTTCTAACCCATAAAATACTATATAACTCCTCTACCTGCCCTTCTATCTATTCAGTATTTCATCACTATGTCCTAAATCACCCCCTGTGTATAAACCAAAAAAAAAAAAAACATGGGACAAAGTCTATACTCTCACTTCAAAGCCAAACTATGGAACCGTATCCTAAATTCAATCACAACTATATCAAGCCTCCACATATTTAAGTCTTATGTCAAAGAATTTATCACAAAGTTACAGCTGTGCCCTCTCCTGTAATATCTATATCAAGAAATACTTTATATTCTTACTAACCTTTTATCATACTACCTATACTCTTTCACCACGTACCCTCTTCTCATTTTTAGGGGAGACTTGTATCATTTTTTTATTATTATTTCCTAGTATAGTAGACTATGCTTCTAACACTTTTGTTTACACTGATTGTTATATTTAATTGTATTTTTTTTCTTTTATTATTGCATCACTGGTGTCTCTTCATGTTTTCTTGCATCTTATGTATTCCACTGTCAAACTGTATTAATAGGTGCTTTTTTAATTCCATCTATACTACTGTCTTCTATTTTGTTATTTAACTCTCTGGAGCTTTTCTCACAGGGCCTCAGCTGAAAATGGGTATTTATTACCCAGTCGTACTTCCCCAGTAAACAAATGTCCATAAATAAATAAATAAACAATTCAATATTCTGATATGATTTGATGAAGAAGATACGTTTAAATTATCATACATGTTCTTAAAAGAGGGATGGGTAATTCTAAGCAGAATTCAAATGCATCCTTTAATGCTCATTTTGTCATGTATAGTCTCCTATAAGAAGGCAATAAGGTACAAAAAGTGAAGACAGTTGTTATCATTTTTGAATAAGAAGAGCTTTGAAGCCCTTCAATTCTTTTTGAATTTAAACATTGTAGCATCTATAAGTAAACAGGTGGTAGGTGAGTACATTATAAAACAGGGTGCAGTTTCTATAAGTGGTCTGATAACAGCTGTATGCAGGGGAAACAATTATATCCATGACAAAGTTCCCCACCCCACAGAAAATTAAATGAGCAATTCTATATGCCTTGGAGGTAACAAAAATTATATGACTAGCAGATGAAAAGGTCATTGTCTAAAATAAGTTCAGTATCCTTTACTATTTTATCAACTTTAAACTACTGACCAACAACAGCACATAAAGCTGATGGGGTGGGGATGTTTTGCCAAATATATAAATACTTCCTTTTTTTTATACGGAAGCCTAGGTTATGTTTAGTTAGGTATGATTCCACCATGGGTATAATGTCATACTCTTTATTCAATTCGTTGATGAGGCTGCAGTGGTGAAATGGCATGTCCACACTACTTGGGAATCACAGTACTAAAACAATGACTACACTCCGCACTCAGAGACTGATTGCTGTGTACAGACCAGACTGTATTACTGCATGTGACCTGTGGATATTCACAGAAGCAGGAGCTGTGCTGTCTATGTGACCTATGCAACCTGCTGTGTTCAGATTGGAGTATTACTGCATGAAACCTGCAAATACCACTTAAGGGTACTATGACACACAAAAAGAGCTGTACTGCCTGCTAAGTACAGATTATGGGTATCAATTGTATGGGCAGTAATGACTGTGATAATGTAAACTTTACTGGTGCTTCAGCAGTAATGTTCACATTATCTATTGCATGGGATCATGAAAACTGCATGAAGGAACAGTGCAGATGTCTTAGATTACCAAGCCAGTTATACCTGAATATGCAACCTAGCAAAGCAGTTCATCCACAGAAACAAACAAACACATCAAACATAAAGCCTAACCCAAAAGATTCTGGAGATAAATCAACCTGTTGATTAGTCAGAAAACACAACTGCATCCCCCTGTACTCCTGTAACCATTACAAACAAACTCCCATGCATTGAATACCTCATTGAGTTCAGCAACCTGCCACACATCAACAGCAACACAAACCTACCACCCCCACAGCCGCCGTTACCCACCACTGCCTTTACATTCCACCATCCCACTTCAAAAGGATTAGAACCAGATGACAGAAGTACAAATGTACCAAATACAAAAAGACACTTCTCCAGGCTCCGATAACCAAGCCCCTAGATTCATTCACCTTTGTAAGGACTTCATCTACCCCACTCACTCACATATACAACCTCTACTTAACTAATAAGATTATGTCGGAGAGATGGAAAACAGCTACGGTCACTCCTACTCCAAAACTACCCAAGCCAACTACTGCTTTTCAATGTTGTCCTAGCCTAATACTTCCCACTTTAGGCAAAATACTAGAAAAAAATTATCTATAAACTAATTATTGCATTTTTACATCAATACCATCTTCTATCCAGGAAGCACCATGGATTCTGGTCTGGACACAGCACCATAACAGCTCTCTTGTCCCTCTCAGATGCTATCCTATCCAATGTGGGCAAAGGCAACCTGACAGGAGCTGTTCTAATTAACCATAATGTACTATTTAACAAATTAGCTGGAATGACATGGTCAGCTACAGATCAAACAAACCTCACTCCATTATACAACCTCAGCTCCAAGATGACCTCCAAACTCTCAACCAATGAAATTTTTACTCAATCTCTCAAACAGAAAAGCAAAGTTACTTGGAACCAGACAAAAATAGCCAAAGCACCCACATTTCTTAATATTAACGATGTTAACAATACCAGCATAGAAACTACCAGATCCTTCAAATACCTTATTCTTGACCAATCTCTTAACTTTCAACTGCATATGCAAAACACATGCAGAAATATCAACACACTACTGTTCTGAGCAAACATGTTATCACCTCTTTTGTCCAAGACATCCAAAATTGCCATAGGTGAAGGAATTCTCTTACCTCAACTCGAATATGGAGAATCCATAATAGCTGCAGCCTCAAAGAAAAATGCCACCACCTTGCAAACCATCTCCAGTAAAATGTGCCGGTTCTTTACTAAATTCCCAATTAATGAACATCACTGCCTAACTCTCACCAAAGCTAAATGGCTGACAGTACATATGAGAGCCAGCCTCCACTAAGTCAAAAGCTCTTTCTCTTAAGACATCTTCCCCTCTCACTTATAAATTTTTCACCAAACAACCCACATATAATCTCACGGGTGTCTGTCAATCTCAACCCATCCAACTAACTTCAAAAACTAAACTTTATTGCACTGACCATGAGTTCTTCACCCAGCACAGACCTCCCCTTCCTCTGTCAGTCGAGGATGTCCAGAAGTACTCAGACTTCAGAAAACAGCTCAAGGAAGACCTCTTCACCCAAACAAAGTGCAGCTGCACTCACACAGGTCATGTTACATGAGCCCTGCAGCTCTCTTGCATCCCCATTTCATCCTTCCTTATCCCATCTTGTCATCCCCTCACTTTCTGCTTCTCATTCATCCTTCCTCCTCCTTCTCGTTGCATCTCTCTCACACTTCTTCTCCTTTCTACTCTTCTTCCCAATGCATGCCTCTCTCACCATTTCTCTGTCTTCTCCTTATGGTATCCTTTCCTGCAACTATTCACACCTGCCTCTTTTAATGTCTTTATATAATGATATGCTGCTAATCCTGTAGCATAAGTCATCACAGGTATTATGATACATCTTATCCAAAAAGCTGTGCTAAGCATAATTCCATTTTAATATCCATGTATTGACATTGTAAATTGCTTCTTGAACTAAATTTTGTAACACATTCTTGCATCTGTAAATATATTTACATTTGTAGCATATCCTTGTATCTGTAAACATGTTATAATTATTTCTTCTGTGATCCTATTCACCCAGGCTGTGCCTGCAAATGGTGCATTAATATCAGTGAATTACCCCAGTAAACAAATATAAATAAATAAATATAATTGTAATTGCATTGTAATAGTTCTATTAGAGAAAGAAATGTGTTTTCATTTCTTAATCTGATTTATTTAAATTTGTTTTAACAGTGTGTATCTACTTTAGCCAAGGTCTTTAAGCCTATATTAGTAATCCAGTTGCACTGCATTTTGCTCACTCGTAGGCTGCTGATATTAAACAGCTCAACACATTGTGTGAGAGATGTACATATATGTACAATAACCTTAGAGGCAAAAAGCTCACACACAGTAAACTAAAAAAAAAACAAAATTCCCAAACATCACCCCTCTATAGTGCCATCACAATGCACGCAATGCATCATGTGCCCATCACAATGCACGCAATGCATCATGTGTTCATCACAATGCACGCAATGCATCATATGCCCATCACAATGCATGCAATGCACCATGTGCCCATCACAATGCACGCAATGCATCATGTGCTGAAGTTGCCTAAGCACATTCAGCAAATGAAGCCTACTTCCTCACATGGCACAAGGAGTCCCAAAGTCAAAGATACTGAGCCCATAGGGTCTATATCACAATGTCAAACTAACAAAAGTTCGAACGTTGTAATATTGAACCCTAAAGTCTGAAACACAACAAAACCGAAAAAACAGAACAGCGATTTTTTTCCCAGGGGAAAAAAAATCTCTGTTCCATGACAAAAAAAAAATTAACCTTGAACTTAAACTAAAGTGGGGGCTTTGCCTCTCACACCCCCCTACTTAAATATACCAACTCCAAGATTGCACCACAGTGGAGGAAATAGCAAAGCCCCAAAAACAGCCCACCAATTGTTTTCCCCTGGGAAAAAAATCGATGTTCCATGGCTTCGCTATTTTCAACTTTCAGACTTTAAGGTTTGATATTACAACGTTCAAACTTATTTTAGTTCAACATTGTAATATAGAGCCCATAAGGCAGACATTGACCCAACCAAACATTCTTGTATTGGTAATTCTATTGTACGACACACAGATGTGCCTCTTACTAAGCTGAGAAAGGGAAGAGCAACAGTTCTATATGAGGAGAGGTATGATGGAGTTCTCAGTCTATGTGTCCAAGGCCTGCTATGAGTCTAGCATTGAGAAGAATTCTACTTTTTCCAAGAATGATGCTGCAATATTATCAAAAAATAATTGACTTCAAAAATTGACTTAGTTTTTGGTGTCATTCAAAGGAGGTCCAGTATTTCTCAGCCTGTGAGGATATGATCGACAGACCATGCTGCTTCACCAGAGATGACCTGCATCTGTCCCTGCTACAGTATCAGTCATTGGCAAAAACATTGTCCACCACTATTGTGACTTATTTAGGCAATGTTAACCTGATAAACCTACCAACATAGCAAAACAATAATGAATGTGTTACTGATCAATGCTAGGAGCCTAAGCATGAAACTTCACTCTCTACAAATCCTTCTCACCCTGGAGGACATTAACTTCTATGTAGTGAGTGAGACATGGTTTAAAATAGCAGAGATCACTCAGGCTGTACAGAGCAATAACAGCTTCCACATGTTTAAACCAGCTACTGTGTGGGGTGGGGGGGTGAAAGTGTCTTAATCTGCATCCAGAAGAGACGCACGTCAAGGCTGGTAAAACAGGACAATGCACTAGAGCTTCTTCATGTCCAAATAACTATCTGAAAGGTCCAGTACCATACATTAGCTAGCTATAGAACTCCCTCTATGACAAAAGAAAGCCACCACACATATATACAGGAACTAGAATCACTCAGTATTAAATCCAATACTATTTTCCTAGGTGATCTAAACTATCCAACTATAGACTGGAAATCTGCACCACCATTAGTGTATAAGATTCCTGGACTTTGTCAATACAAACGGACTGGAACAATTAGATAGTGTACCCACTAGGGAGCATAAGACCTTGGATCTGATTCTTACTAATATGGGAGCATCTTGCACAATTCCTTGCATATCTTCATTACTTTTTAGGTCTTACCATAAAGCAGTTTCCATCAAAATAAATCTGAAACCAAGAGATCCCTTCCACCCAAGGTACCATTAGAAATTTCCTGAACACAAATTACCTATTGTTAAGAGAAAGATTGTCAAGCTTGAAATCCCCAACAAACCCAGTTAACTCCACTGAATATCCAGAAATGTACACCACCATACTATACCAGCATATAAACAGCTGCATAGACGGAGCTGTACCCCACAGAAACAAGTACAGAGCAAACCCCAGAAACAAACCTACATGGTGGAACTATAATATCAACAAGCATTATAATAAAAGGAAAAGAATTTTGACCAAAAGAAAGAAGAATATTTCCTATGATGTTAGAGCCCTTGTCACTAAAATAATCAAACAATTTGGGAGCTTGATAAAATCCACCAACGCCAAGTTTGAGGATAAAATACAAAAAAAAAGACAATCACAGGGCATTTTTAGTTATGTTCTTAATCTCAAAAGCACAATGCAGCAAGGAGTTGAGCCAATTGTGAACTATGTTACCTACACTGAGATCCAGCAAACCTACTGGCAGATGTATTTAGCTCTAACTTTACCCCTGTCTCCCCTCCATCTCTCCTTCAAAATATACCTGAAACTAGCTTGCCTCCAGCTATCTTAAGAGCAAGTCCTAAAAATTATATCTAAAGCTAAAAATACTGCATTGATGGGTCCTGTCAGTATCCATGGATGCATTTTAAATAGCATGAAGCACAATTTAGTGACACCCCTAAAAACACCGTTCAATCTCAGCCTCCATACAGGTTTTATACCAAGCAAATGGAGAACAGCTGCAGTCATTCCCCTGTATAAGGCAAAGACCTTCCACAGAATCGGGCAATTATAGACCTATAAGTCTGACCAGCTTCATATCAAAGCCATGGAAAGACTTATAATGGAACTAATCAGGATATAAGGAACATCTGCACCTGTCTCAGTTTGGATTCTTCAAGGGCAGGTCATGCTTACTTAACCTGGTGGATTTTTTGAAAAGGTCACCAAAGCACTGGATGAAGGCCAAACTGTACAGACCACATACTTCAATCTGGCCAAAGTGCTGGACACAGTTCTCTATTCAGTCATAGTAGAAAAGCTAAATAAATTGGGAATAAACCCCTATGTCACCCACAGGATTGCCAACTGACTCACAGGTCGGAGGCAGATAATCAAAATAGGAAAAGTTACCTCTACAAAGAGACTGGATACCAGTGGGATCCCCCAGAGCTCTGTGCTGGGACCTCTGCTATTTAACATCTATGTTTCTGAAGTAAAAGCCAATACCAAAGGGCTCTATCTGACTTCCCCCAGAGCTCTGTGCTGGGACATCTGCTATTTAACATCTATGTTTCTGAAGTAAAAGCCAATACCAAAGGGCTCTATCTGATTAAGTTTGCAGATGCCTGCAAGGTTGGAGCAGTCATTGAATTCACAAATGATTTATCCATCCTGCAGGAAGGTTTATCCCAAATAAATGACTGGAGCCAAAATTGTGGACTGAAACTTAATGCCAAAAAAAATCATTATTGTATACTTTGTGAGGTCATGTGCTCGGTGAACCATCATACTGACAATACATCTCTAAGAGTTGAACCAGTTGATTGGGATTTGGGAAATTATGTGGACAGTGACCTGTCTTTTGACAACATGTATCCAGTATTGTAAGAAAGTAATTCTACATTGCATAGCAACACCAATAGAGTGGTATGGAGGGACAGGTATATCTCACAGAGGATACAGCTGATCTGGAACAGACTCCCCATCCATCCCTGTCCATCTTCAAGAGCAACTTAGATCTATGGATGAGAAACAGAACATTGTTCCCATAACTGACTGCTAACGAATAGAGGCAGCTCCTAAATGCTTTATCCCATGCATGGGTCCCCTTAAATTGTCTATGGTATGATCCCAGATATTCTCATTAGGAGTACTATATAATTATTGATAATGGGATGTGTAATGCCAATCTATAACTACATGGGACAGGTTATTTCAAGCACAAAAAGGGAAATTGTCTAGGTTTAAATGGCCTGCAAGGGCAGCTGGCCTAGTACTTACTATGAACTTAAAATAAATAAGCATATGCCATGCCAAAACAATGCACTGTTGCTGCTTTATGTCTGGATGTGTTGCATGAATGTTGTACTTTTTATTATCCACTGTATACAGAATATAGCATGTATGGACCAACAGTTATCACTGCATGGGTCACTTAATGTACCCACTGTGCTGTTGGAGTAATGCAGCAAAGATTCCATAGACAGTCTGCTAGGTACAAGGCAAAGGAGCATCACTGCATGAGCTTCAGGAACTACAATTCAGGTAATTGAAAATGCATTGTTACCATACCATTCTCCATAGAACAAGAAGGAACTGAGATTAGGCCATTAATTCACTGTGTATTTCTTTTATTCACCAGATATTAGTTTATGAAACAATATAATATCACAGAGATATGGGAAAAAAGACAAACAGTACTTTGCAATAACTTCTGCAAAGTGATGTCAATGGGAGTCGGAAAATGTTATTTCAGTTACATTTTTTTTCTGAAAAAGTAGCTAAAATTAAAATGTATTTATGTACATAAGCACAAAAATTCCTCAAGCCAGATTTCATTTAACTAGATATCCAATTATAGATCCATTCAAGTATATCTTGCACTTATATTCTAAGTGTTCTCATTCATATTCAAGTTTTTTTTTCTGTAAATCTATGTATCTTTTTGTTCACAAAGCATGTAGAAATAAAGAATACTTTATGAATAAATCCACTGTCTTACTGCAATTTACAATTGACAGTATATCAGGCATATTTCAGATTACTGGTCTATTCTATTAAGACCTTCTATTAACCTTGCAGATGGTTTCTGAGGGGAACACTGGGTTATAATATTGCTGCTTAGTATCAGATATCTATAACACATGCTTCACAAACCATCATTTAGCACAGAAGCTGAATCAGCACAATTTCAGCATGAGGCAGGAATATCTTTTACAGTCTTCATTTTACAATTCAATATAAGACTTCCGATCTTTCAGTCATTTAGATCTCGTTTTTCCTGTCGGGATCACTTATAGTTTATAAATACCTTCTTCATTTGTGGTGATGCTTAAAATTAACAGCATTATGACTGTAGCAAGCTCTAGAGTGGGGAAAATATAGTATTTCTTGCTATTCTAAAATATTATTACACTGAGTGACACACAAGCAATCTTTTCTTCAATTTTTTAACACAACCTTGTACTACTTTTGCATTTTTCTCTCACCTTTCAATCAACTTTGTTCTTTCTCACTGCATATGGCCTGTCACAGTCAGCATATGTTTTTTTATGTTATCCAGATGGTGAGACTCCATAGTCAGCTATATAAAGAGTGAGTTACTATATCTGAACGCAAGAAAGGGGTGTAACATAGGTATTTAAGTAAAAGTGAGGCTTAAAACCATTACAGAAATAGATTGTATGTTACCAAAACTGAGTTGCAGAATTGTTAACTGGACTCATCATGATCAATAGTCTTTTTTAGTTGTTGTTTTAAGATTTTGAAATGTAAGATCATGTTTTTTGTCTGCCATTGCCTTTCCTATTGGCCCTGTGCTTGAATGTTTAACTGCATAATAAGCTCCCTTAATTTCATTTGCAAAGTTAAGTTGCTCAAGGTAATTATCAGTTATTCAATATTTTTTACTCTTTTAGATATCAGCAGATGCCTCAGTTCCAGTTTTGGTATTTTAATGTCTTACTACTGTGTTTGCTGGTAATTAAATAATGGGTTTAGATCTTTATAAATCATATACTGTGTTTAAAGGCTGTTGTGCAAAACTTTTAATATTGATAGCAGTTTATGTTTTATGTAGTCAATCTACTTTCATTTATATGAAGTGAACTAACACCTGCTGTGAAATTTTAGCCAGTCTTTTTATCCATTTGCCATTAAAACCATATGGGGGACTGATCTAGTTTTATCCTGTTTCTGAAGTAAAGACATTCCATAAAAAAACACTTATGCAATTTGCTTAAGTAATTGGTTTGCTTCTGTTTTGTTATCTGGCAGTTGCCTTTCTGAATTGCAGGGCTACTCACTTGTTTTAAGGGTTCTTCATTAGTACAAAAGTCATGGTATTTGAGTCAGTGTATCGTCTATATTACTCTCATGGGAACAAAGATCTTTGTATCTGCCTTGAATTTGTTTTGTTTTGCCTGAGAAGTAAGTGAATTAGATTACTCACTTGACTTGGCCATAATCCCTTTATTATAAATAATTTGAAAACATCCTTAATCTCTAAAATAGCTTGATGCTCTGCATTGAAATTACCTCAACTTGAACATGGAGTTTAATAGACAAAATTAGCTTAGCATAGACACAGAAGCTTATAAACCTAGGTATTGTGTTACTAACTTTATTACTCCATCCCCTCTATGGTTGTTGCTTTATTTTTAATATTGCACCAAAGGTGAATTTCCAGTTGAATGGGACAGAGATTAATAACAGAACTGCTGACATCAGCCGTATTTTGAGAATATTCAGCGGCAGACCTTTTGCAGCATCAGTGTGCTTTTGATCACTTTGAACATGTGGAATACATTGGGCTTAATTTATTTAGTATAACAACTTTGGATTATTAACATATAACTCTATAATAGTATGTACATTATTGAACATTATTATCAGTTCTGTGTTTGTTACTTTGATTTTATCAGTGTCCAGAAAGCAAGCCACTGTTTGATACTTTTGTCTTTGTGTGTTTCAACATTATTCTTTGAACTAGAATGGAAGTTTGAATATGGAATCTGCATGTATCAAAATTGCTGATTATACTAGGGTCACAAAAACGAATTATCCCATTTGATTTTATTACTGCAGCTTAATATAAAGCTTTAGAATGCACATACCTTTTATAAAGACATTGTTTTATGATACTATATCAAATATATTTAAATAAAGATACTAAAGATATCATTAGCACATGAATTAACTTGCATAGTTTTGTATAGCTGTAGTACAGTCTGTCAAGTCTTAATTCATTAATAGTCTGTATAAGCAAAAATAATTTAATAAAACAATTACCACATCCCTAGGTGAAGTGAGTGGTAAACTATATCCAATGAATGGGTCTTGCCTATCATATCCTACTATTTAATATAACACTCTCTAAGGTTGTACAATCACAGGGAAGGTTTGGAAGATTTTCCTGAAATGGGCTGTTGATGGATTAGGAGTATACAAAGTGTTTGTGTTCCAATAAATTGCAAGATTACAATTGGTGAATATTCCCTAATAAAAATTGCCCCAATCTTAACTACTAGCTCTTGTTTCAGGAGGCATTACTAGTGGCTGTATGTCCATTTAATGTAGAATTTATTGAAGATCTTGCAACAATTTACTGGATCTCTCCTCTTTTGTGAGTTCTTCCTGGGTTTTGTAGACTTCTCATAGTGTACTTCTTCAGTGAAGAAAAACAGCAAAGGCAAAATTTAGACAGTTCTTATATAATCCTCCTCGGTATGGGGCACAAATTCTCATTAGGCTGATACAGTGCTGTCCTGGCTCAAAAGCCCTGTCTTTTACATGTACCCAGGAGGCTTTACTGTCATCTAAGGCAGGCTAGTGGAACCTGTGCAGTTTTGGTCCCTTAGTTAAAGGAATGACTAGGTATGGGACCAGGAAATGATGGAATCAAATCCTAGTTTTCAGAATATACCTGTTAGCAGCTAAGGTTTGGAATAATCTACAAACTTCCATCAATTACAAAGAATATAAACCTTCTAAGTAGATCAACAATAATTCTGTCCATAAGTTTTCAAGAATTACTTAAAAGTAGGTCCAGATTAATGCAGGTACTGACTGAGCTGCACCTTCTGGCCCATATTCTTAAACAGACCCCAGGTTCAAAATTTACATTGTCATGTGTGCATGTATGAATTAGAAGAAACCCAGTGTAGCATTCTCTGGTCATGGAACATAAGCGTCATTTTTTTTTTTAAAGCAAAGAATGAAGCTAATTGCTGCCTTTATTTGTTTCCTGGCTCAGTGCACAGTCTTCATGTCCTTCCTGGTGTGGGCGCATTGGAATTGCCATTGCAGATGCAAAGCAATTGGAGCTCAGGTCAGAGCTCAGATAGGGAAGAGAGTTATAGTGGGATAGAGAGAGTGTATTTAAGAGTGACAAGCTGTGTAGGAGACATGGGTAAAAGTAGGAGATAACATCCTAAATAAAAACATTGATCACCAAGGTAGCTATTCTGATGTAAATTTTGTAAAGATTTTATCAGTGTTCATTTCATTGCTGGACGGTATTGGACAGATGGATTTCTTTGTGTAAAGAAAGATTTTCTTTATGCTTCAGATGAGCAATGAGTTGCAAAAAAAAACAAGACAGCAGCGCTGATAGGAGTCAGCCATGGTGGATAACTTCAAGCCAAAATTGTGTGATTTGATATATATCTCTATCTCTCTATCTATAAACATATATATTTTAAGATAATACAAATGTTGTATGCTTTTTAACAAGTCACAAAAGTTGGCAACCTGGGTGCAGCATTTCAACCTTTTATCACTAAAATATGGAACCCACCCAACAAAAATGTGAAATGAAAGAGAAAAATGTACAAAACATGCAAACAACTTCAACCAGGAAGCACACAGCACCATTATTACTTGTTTATTAATGCTTAACAGTAGTGTTTTAATGAATATACCATGTGCTATATCAATATGAAACTTAAGCGATGCTGAAAAAAAGATGTAGCCATAGACAGATATAGCTTAACTGAAAAGTGTGCCTTCTCTTCATTGAAATACTCTTTAATAGTTTGGTATTTCAATCTGGTAACTGACCGTGCTTCATTACAATGGCTAATCAAACAAAACGGCTTGCTAAAGTTTATATCTGTAACAGTAACAGTACTTGGAACACATCTAGAGCCTGTTTACTGCATTTCCTGTGTTGCACTTAATTTAAAATCGTTTTTTTCTCTAAAAACTGCATTTTATCTGATTTTGGCCTAGCACTCAAGTGTGGAGTTATTTATTGCACTGTTGTGATTATTTTGCTGCATGTGTATCTCTGCTACCTTTAAACTACAACAAAAAGAAAAAAAAATCTTGCTTTTTTCCCACTTTCTGAAAGTTAAGAAAGTTCAGTTACAGATTTGCTGTTCTGAACTGTTTGGAAGTTTCTAGAAGGCCAGTGCTTGCTTGGGCTAAAGGGAAGTCTCTGTGTTCACCAGTGGGAGTGGTTAACACTGAACAGCCTGCCTGTCCCTGGAGGAGTGGTTACTACCTAGAAGCTGTAGTTTTATTGGCCATTTTGGGTCAATTCTAAACACCTTGATCTCTCTCTGTTAAAACCCTACAACTCTCTTTTTGCGTGGCTTGGTGCACTGAGCAGCGTTGGGCAGTGCCGCCTAAACAGGTTTAAACTATTCCAGGCTCCACAAAGTCTGCTCTTCACTTTTTCCCTTAGAACTGTTCAAACTCTCAAAGTAATCACTCTCTTCTCTTTCTAAAGCCCTGCACTTGCTCAGCTCTTATAAGGAAACACTAACAAACTAAAGCACTACACCCTCCTTGACTTCTCATAAGTATTAGACTCCCGATTGGTCCTTCCTGATCGAGTGGAAAATCAGTTCCCTTCCCTAATCTGATCAGTAAAAAAAAAACAGTTCCCTATACTAATCTGGTATGTCCAAGGGTCAGTTTCAAAGTTACTCTCCAGTCCAGCTGGTGAATCTGGGAATTCTGAGACAATGTTACAATTGCCTTATGTACACTGACAACCCTCTCCTCCTTCCAACAACCTCTAATACATGTGAGAGATGCAGTTACACAGCCAAACTGGAGGCAAAGCTCTCTCAACCCAAGACTGGCACAGTCAGTCAGGAGGAAAAGGTAACCACTCACACCACAAAATCCAGTTTCACACAGACCTATTGCATCTGCATACCCAACACATAAACACACAAAAACATACTCGGAGGCTCTAAATAAAAATCTGCCTAAACAGCAAAGACCTCCTAAGCAGATATCCAAGCAACAGCCACCCCTCAACAATACCCACAAATCACATATCTCACAAAATCAATGTGCCTCACAGTCACTGCCCATAAGGCCAAACAACACACCAAATACACTTGTTATAGGGGACTCTATTGTCCAACACACTGACGTCCCACTCACCAGACTGAACAAGGAGAAGGTCACTGTAAGCTGCCTGGCGGGTGCCAGGATCCGCCACATAATGCAAGCACTCAGGTCACTCCAAAGCAAGTACAAGGATGACTCTGTCATTGTCCATGCTGGTGTGAATGACCTGAGACGTACCTCCCTGGACTACATGAAAAGAGACACAGAAGAGCTCTCTGACCATGTAGCCCAGACTGGTATGTCCCTGACCTTGAGTAGCATCTTGCCCTCACCAAGAATGATGCCACAGTATAAAGACAAAATGATCAGTTTCAACAATTGGCTAAAGTATTGGTGTCATTCAAAGGGGATTCAGTGTCTGTCAGCCTGGGATGACATGCTCGACAAGCCACGTTGCTTCACTAGGGACGGCTTGCACCTGTCACCCTTAGGCTTTCGTATACTGGCCAAGGCTCTTGCCACCCCCATAGTGCCTATTTTAGGCAAGGCTCAAAGGACAAACCCACCTCCATAGACAACCCAAAGATAAAAAAACTAAAGGTAATGCTACTCAATGCCAGAAGTCTAAACCTCAAGATGCATGCACTCGAGACTCTCCTCAGTATGGAGAAATTCGATGTCTGTGCAGTAACAGAAACCTGGTTCAAGACTCCTGAGAGCACCCCAGCACTACCAGGTTATAACTCATACCATGCGTTTCGGCCCCAAAACTCGGACCAAAGCACAAAAGGAGGGGGAGTATCTATAGTCATCAAAGATACCTACACCTCCTGGTTAGTGGCACTGCACGAAGCATCGGAAACTATCCATGTGCAACTAACAGCGGGCAAAACTGCCTTTCAGTTTGTAGCCTGCTACAGAACATCCTCCCTATTACAGGAACCCCACTTGGCATTCCTAAGAACACTGGAGAATATGAAGGTCTCTCCAAACACTATGTTATTGGGTGACTTCAACTACCCAAACATTGACTGGGAAAACTACTCAAGCCCAAACACCCTCGCCCAATGGTTCCTTGAATTTATAAACTCTAACGCAATGGAACAACTGGTCACCACTCCCACAAGAGGGAACAACATATTGGACCTGGTGATCACCAACATGGGGACTCTATGTTCCACACCAGAGGTAAACCCCTCATTGGTAAGATCAGACCATAAACAAATTTCCCTGGACATCCATATCCCGTCCCCACCCCCAGCCAAGGAAATCACTATAAAGAATTTCTCCAAAGCCAACTTTGCACTTCTCAAGACTGAGGTGGAATCCTTCAAAGCCCCTGGGCCAGAGGATAATACAGCCCAATCCGCAGAATCCTTTACAAATGCATTCTATGAGCACCTGCAGGAATGCATGGATCGTGCTATCCCAAATAAAACCAAGACTCACTCCTCCAAAAACAGGAGACCGGTCTGGTGGACCCTGGCCATAAATAAGCTATACAACAGAAGGAGGAAGCTACTACATGACAGAGCAAAATCCCAAAAAGGGAAGGCATCTCTGATCAGTATTAGCAAAAAACTTCGATCCCTCGTAAAATAATCAAAGGCCAGTTTCGAAAGAAAAATTGCCCTAGACACTAAAGATAATCACAAGGCATTCTTTAGTTATGTCAGAAACATGGGCAGAAACTCCCAGATATGCCCTGAATTGTTGCATAACGGTACAAAATATACCGAACCTACAGACATAG
>NC_056747.1:315751460-315766460 GCF_019279795.1 Protopterus annectens | reverse complement strand
TACCAAATGGGGCATTATACTCTATAATGGGTCTAATGAGGGATGAGTACAGTGGGACAATGACCTCCTTTTTTCCGGATGAAAAGCCCTTAGTGATGAGGTGTGCCACATAGAAGGATTTCCTGACTGTTGTGGCAATGTGGTTATCGAAAGTGAGACCACTGTCCACCTGTGTCCCTGTCTCTCATCTCACTTTCAAAGTTTAGTGTCCTGCCACCTATATGGTAATTCATGGGTACACGTTTTTTTCCAAAGGGGATAACTTTACATTTTTTGGCATTAAGCTTGAGCCCATGGCTCTGGAACCAGGCATTTGTTTCTGTAAGGCCCTTTTGTAGAATATCCACATCATTTGGGGATTCAATAATGGCTCCCAGTTTGTGTGAACTTTGTTAGCCAGAGTCCCTTAGTGTTGGCCTTTACTTCAGAGAAGTAGATGCCAAACAAGAGTGGTCCCAGGACTGAACCCTGAGGTACTCCACTTGTCACTTGTTTGGAGCTGGATTTGGAGTCGGCTACCTCTACATTCTGGATTCTGTCAGTAAGCCAGTTGGCAACCCATCAAGTGAAGTAGGGATTTATGCCCAGCTTAGTAAGTTTGTCTATGATTCCAGAGTGGAGGATGGTGTCGAAGGCCTTGGCAAGGTCCAGATAGGCTGTGTGGACTGCCTTACCCTCGTCTACAGCTCTGCAGACTGATTCGAAGAAGTCAATCAGATTCAGGAGACAAGATCGGCCCTTCGCAAACCCAAACTGGGTGGGGTCCAGTGTTTGAAGGTTGCCAATGATTTTTTTTATAAGTTCCATGATAATGCGTTCCATGCCCTTGCAGATCAGGCTTGTCAGACTGATGGGACGGTAGTTCCCGGGATCCAAGGTGGATCCTCCCTTGTGGAGCGGGATAACTGTAGCTGTGCGCCACTCAGTGGGCATGAAGCCTGAGGTGAGGCTATGATTAAACATGACACTTAGGTGAGGTGCCAGTTCACTTTGTAGTTCATGTAGTACACAGCCTGGGATGTCATCTGTTCCCATGGATGCTGTATTCTTAGCTTTGGAGAGTGCAGTTTCTACCTGTGTAGCCATGATTACCGGTATTTGGCAATCTTTTGGTATTGAGATGGGCCCTTTAGGGGGTTAGAGAGGGGGTGAAGTTGGCACTAAATCGATCTGCTAGGATATTGGCAATATCCTTGGGATCAGTATATTTAATGCCATTCTGTTGTAGCTCAGAGCAGATCTGAGCATTGCTATTTAGATTCTTGACATAACTATAGAATGCCTTGTGGTTGTCTTTGGAATCTTTGGCAATTTTATTTTCGTAACTAGCATTTGAGGATTTTATGAGGGATCTCAGCTTCTTACTGAGGCTGGTGAGGGAGTTTTTTGCATCCTGGGATATTCCTCTTTTCCGCAACAGTTTCTTCCTTCTGTTGTATAGTTTGTTTATAGCAGGGGACCACCGTATTGGCTTCCTTTTTTTTTGGAGAAGAGCATCTTAGTTCTATTTGGGATGGCACGATTTATGCATGAGTGGATGTGCTCGTACAGTGCCTTAGTGTAGGATTCTGCAATTGAACTTCCAGATCCTGTCTGCATGGGTGTCATGAAGTTTGTCACTTCTGACTTCAGTAGCATGAAGTTGGCTTTGGAGAAGTTTTTTAAGTAGGTTTTCTTACTGGGGGATGAGATGTGGATGTCAAGGGTGATTTGCTTATGGCCAGACCTGACCAAATAGGGGGTGACCACTGGTGTGGAGCATCTATCTCCCATGTTGGTAATGACCAGGTCTAGGATATTGGAGCCCCTGGTGGGACAATGGATTACTTGATCCAGGGCATTGGAATTTATGAATTTCAAAAACCGTTGGGAAAAGGAGTTGGTACCCAAGTAGTTTTCCCAGTTAATGGCAGGGTAGTTGAAATCACCCAGTATTAGGGTGTTTGGTTGTATTTTAATATTTTCCAGTATGTTTAGAAAGGTGTAGTGAGAATCTTGGGGCATGGTGGGGGATCTGTAGCAAGCTACAATTTGGATTGCAGTCTTACCTAGTGTTAGTTGCACCTGGAGAATTTCAGATGCATTGTGTTGGGCAACTAGCCTGGAGGTGTGAATATCCTTGGTGAATATGGACACTCCTCCACCTTTAGTGTTTTGGTCTTGGTTTTGTGGCCAAAAAGTGTGGTAAGAATTGTAGCCTGGTATTGCAGGGGTGCTCTCTGGAGCCTTGAACCAGGTCTCAGTTACTGCACAGATATTGATGTTCTCCATTTTTAGGAGTGCCTCGAGAGAGTGAATTTTGAGGTTTAGACTTCTAGCATTGAGTAGCATTACCTTCAGATTTTGCATGCTTGTATCTGTTACGGTGGTGGTTTTATCCTTTGAATCTTGCCTAAAAAAGGCACTATAGGGGTGGCAAGAGCTTTAGCCAGTAACCTGAATCCCAGGGGTGACAGGTGCAGACCATCTCTGGCAAAGCATCGTGGTTTGTCAATCATGTCTTCCCAGGCAGACAAATACTGGATCCCCTTTGAATGACACCAGAAGCTTAGCCAATTGTTGAAGTCAATCATTTTGTCCTTATACTGTGGTATCATTCTGGGTGAAGGCAGGATGCTACTCTGGGCTAGGGTCTTTTTGAATGTATGTATATGCCATTATCTAGTAACACTAAGTGGCTTAGTAGTTGTGCCTAATTATAAGAGAGATTAACGGTAACTAATTAATATTCCAAGACTTATAACTACGAGTCTAGGAAGAGCAAGACTGAAACAATGAAAATGTGGGCTTACATATGCAAAGTCTAACATCACTCTGTTGCAGAGTTTTCCCATTTCTTTAAGGTTTGGAAGTCTTGGAGTTGGAATATATAAGTCTGGGGTTGGGGGACAGGAGACTTGCTTCCACTGGAAAATTGACTGTAAGGAAGAACAGCAATGTTCGACATTTTCTGTTCTGTATTTCTGTGCTTTTTTCATAATTCCTGGCCTCACACTGAGTCCCATAATTACAGTATGGAGCCCAGATTGATTGTATATAGCAATAAAAACAGTATGTGGATTCAAAACCAGCAGTAAATACTGCACTATCCTAAAACTGATAGCCAGGCATTAACTCTAATGTTTTGAGTTTTGCTGTCTACTCTATAATAACTAATACATTGTTCACCGATGCTGCTTTCTCATGTTAATTATTTTTGTTTCATTATATTTCCAGAAAACATGACAGTTTTAATTAGAACTTTTCTCCCAAGGCCCCCATTGAAAATGGGTTCTGCAAAGCTTGACTTTCACAGTTAACGAATGAAAATAAATTAATAAATACCTCACTTTTTCATCTTTTCATGCAAACAAAAAATAATCCCTGCCTTTCAAAATATGCTTTCCATTTTGGGGTATGTCAACATTCTGGCAGTTCCCCTTTGAAAATCATAATCACATTATGAATGAAAAGCAAAAAAGGTTTAGCGACGTAAAAAACTGTGAAAATAGGTGCTGCTTAAGTTTCTGTATGCAGAAATAGCTGTCGCATGTAACTGATTCAGTAAGTGAGGCATTTTCTTGTTTCATTTTCAAGTAATAATAGTCACTATACACAGGAACATGAGAAAAGGTTAGTCTGCAGCCAGCTCAGATGAAAATGCAGCACTTTGCAGGTAAGCTCTTGTCCTCTGACACCAGTGTGAACAAAAGACAAGGTTATAATTGTATGATGTGATGGGAGTTTCAGGAGATGTAGCCACCACTACTGTGTGGAAGGGCTGGTGGTGGGTGGCAAAATACATCCAGCAAAAATTAGTAATCATCCACATAAACAGTTTATTCCAGTCAAAGAATACTGTTGCTGGGAGTTGGGAAAGTCGTGCCGAAATTCATCTTGCATCATTGTGTCTCACTGAACGTACCTATACATTTTTATTTTTATTTTCTGGCTTCTCTATACCTCTTTGCATTCTCTTTTAAAATAGGTGCCTTAGGTATTGCTCTGTAAAGCAGTCTAAAGGCTCAATATTGATCTTTTGAAATATTTCAGAATTTCTTATGAACTACTTTCGGCATTGTCATCACATAACTTGATTAGACCAATAAATCTCTCTCTGTCTTTAAGCTTTCCACAGGCAAAGCTGAGTAAAATAGTACAAAGATTTTCTACATTCATAGATTTTGTGCTGTTATCTTTCCAGACAAAAGAAACAGAACTCAACATTTTTAGTGCATATCAGCTTGCAAAAGCATCTTGTTCATAATATCTGATACTTTGTTTATTGAATGGTTTTGAGCACATCTCTAAATACTAGACTATGCCCTGCAACAATCCTGATTACTGGTCTTATTGACCACATAGTACACAGACAGTATTCTTATCTGTGATGCCAGCAACCCATATCTGCTTAGCAGTTTGGGTACCAGGCAGCTACTGTGTGTGTGTGTGTGTGTGTGTGTGTGTGTGTGTGTGTGTGTGTGTGTGTGTGTGTGTGTGTGTGTGTGTGTGTGTGTGTGTGTGTGTGTGTGAGGTCAGGCCTGCAATTTGTCTCATGTAGCTGGCATAGACAAACTACAGACATGAGGGCTGTGTAGAGAAGCACATACTGACAGCACTTATTTGACTGGAGACATCAAGTGCAACAGACAGAAGGAGAATTAATAAATAATCAAAAAAATTTTCCATATCTTGTTGTGTGATGGACTGATTCAGAGGTTCACAGGTAAGTACTAGGCTCGCTGCTCTTGCGGGCCATTCCAAGCATAGCCATTTTCCCTTTTTGTGCTAAAAATAATGTAACCTATTTGGATATAGACTGGCCTTACCCATCCATGGTCTATAATTATATATATTACCCCTAATGAGAATAACTGGGATCATATCATATATAATGTGTGGGGACTCTCCATAAGTAGTAGATAGGGCAGTCCTGGGGTACATTTTCTGTTTTCTCATAAATCTAAGTTGCACTTGAAAATGGACAGGGATGAACTTTGTTTTATGTGGATGGGGAGTCTATTGCATAGCAGCGATATCCTCTGAGAGATACACCAGTCCCTCCAAACTGCTGATTTTGCAGAAGAGGTTTAGATCCCTAGCTTGACTAATTGTGATGCAGTTTGATTTACTGATGTGCATGAAATCCATCTGTAATGGGTCAGAGGATGTCTTGTATGCTAGACACAGTTCACCTCTTAGCAGTCTGTAGGATACCAAGTATAAATGAGGGCGGAGTAAAGGAGAACAATGACATCACCTGACATCACCTGATCTATACACAATCCCTTAATTATAAGTTTTGCAGTACACAAGGGATTTTTTAAAACAACAGGCACATGTGGTCAAAATTAGTGGACTCTATAATTGCTGTTTTCGATGTTTTTTGAAAAACTGGAACTTTTTTCTTCAAAGTACTGCATGGAATAGACTAACAAATTACATGAAAGCAAGCACTAGTTTATGTTTAAGAACCACCTGGACACTTATTATGGAAACAACAGATGTTCTTCATGTTTCACTGTTGCAGTCATCACACTTGAGTTATCCTGCCAGGGGTAGCCCTCAGTCAGCCTGAATACCGGAGGCTTAGTATTTCTGCGTCGGTTTCTGTCACTCCAGGACTGACGTCAGGTCATCAGTGGTATAAAAACAGGCAGCTGACGCCATTACGTCAGTCTTGCTTGCCGAGGAGCCCGAACCAGAAGCAGTTCACACGAATGCCGGTCGGCCGCTACCTGAATTTTCTTTTCCGAAATTGAAGAATTCTTCTAAAGCTAAGTACCCCATTGTGGACTCTTTTTTTCTTGCTCTAACCGATGTCAGAAAAAGTTAACAATTGTCTTGCCTGTGGAAAGCAAATACCACACCGAGATTTCCATTCTTACGTCATCGCCTGTTTAGGCCCAGACCACGACATCCCTCACTGTTGGTTTTTTGCTTTGTTCAACTCCAGAACTATACGTCATCCGGCCTTTATCGTAACTAAATACTTTCGCTCTGGATCTCCGTATTCCAAAATGGCTTTAGTAAGCCATCCGACTACCAATCTTTTGAAAAAACGTAAGGATAAAGACAGAGACGGACTGTACAGGTCCAAAACTGCCGATGATGCTTCCATTAAGCTAGTCGCCAGTTCGTCAGTACTCAGTGAGTCCCCCGATGCCCACTTCTATGGATTTGCAGGCCGCTACTGAGACCCGTTCAAAGTCTGGTATGTCGCAAGACTCTTCTTTGAATACGGAACCTGCGGATATCTCTACCTTGGATGGGTCTGGAGCTGCTGTGCAGGCACCGGCTTCTGAAGAAGTTCTTTACACTACCAATATTTGACACAAACCGACTTCTTTCGCATCTTCAGTTCTTTCTAAAACTACCAAGTTTCTAAGGCCCAGAGTATGAACTACACCTAAAAAAACGATGACCCAAACTCAAGCGCCTGCTTCCTTGCCTCAGTCTCAGATGCTTAAAATGGCGGAAGACATTATCATGCTCATTAGGGGAAGCCAGCCTACCCCTGCTAAAAGGAAAAGAGACTTGTCCCCAGCTGCTTTATCTGACCAGGAGTCCAACTCTGAGGTTTCTGATTATGAAGACATGCCCTTACCTGCTTATGAGGATTCAGATGCAGAGGAATCCATTCCTTCTGCCTCTCCTCCAGAGGATTTTTCTTTTGGTGAAACCCTACATACCTTGAGAGAGCATTTCCACTGGGAATGCCAGGATTATCCTCAGTCCAAAAAGAGACTCAGGGAATTTTTAGATTTACCACAGCACAGACCCTTAGCTATTCTTGCTATTCTGGATGTTGTGAATTATGTTTTTATGGAATTCAGTCTAACTCCTGTACTCTACCTCCTGCTCCCAGGAAACCTTACAGGTACTACTGAGTCCCTGACTCACACAAATTTCTTTTCGAAAATCCTACTGCTGACCCAGAGGTCATCTCCCAAGGACCTAAAGGAATAAAAGCAACCAGAGCTAAGAATCCCACCCCTTTGGACGGGGATTTGTGAGCTTTAGACAGATGGGGTACAAAAGTACACACCTCTGTAACTCTTGCCGTTAGAGCATTAAATTGTCAATTCCACATGCTGTAATACCTGCAACATACTATGGAACTTACTAAACAAAAATTATCTACCTTCCCTGACTGTGCATAAAATAAAGAATTACAGGAGCTTATGCATTCTGCAAGCCAAGTTAGTAAGCATACGTGGGTTTGACACCCTACAAGCATCCTGCAGGGCAGCAAGTCACAGGTTCTGTACTTAGAAGGCATGCTTGGCTTAAGGAACAGACCTTGCCAGACCATGTCAAATTAAAATTATTGGATGCACCACTGAATAAAGACAATCGGTTTGGCACCAAAGCAGAAGAGGTTTTGAAAAAGATGGAAGAAAAAGCTAAGTCTATGCAGACAGTTAAAGACTTTTTGCAAGTCCAGCCTCCAAGATTCAGTAGGCATTACCCATCAAAACACTGGTCCTTTCCAGGCCCCTCAAGGCCACCTCAGACTAGACCTAGGGGGACCAGACCCCTCAGACAGCAGTCTCAGGGTATGCAGAGATCTATGCAATGGAGTACCTCCATTTCTAAAACAGGGAGTGCTAAACCATCCACTTATGGAAAGATTTCACAATGACTTCTCAACTCCACCTCTCACCTCTGCCCATCTACTCATACCCCTAGGAGGAAAACTTGCTTCCCATGCAAAAAACTGGGCCTCCATCACCAGCGATCGATGGGTCCTCAACATAGTGTCCCAGGTGTACAAATTTTATTTCCACACACTGCCAACCCCAAAAGGGTTCCAAGATCTTCCTCCAAACCAGTGGGCAGAGGCACAAAACTAAGTTCATTCCCTGCTCTCCATGAGGGCAATTCAGCCTGTTCCTGCAGAACAGATAGGCCAAGGTTTCTATTCCAGACTCTTCCTGGTACCCAGAAAAGAGGACACCTGGCACCCAATCTTAGATCTATCCATTCTAAACACCTTCTTGGTGGTACCAAAATTCAAAATGCTCACCCTACAGCAGCTTCTCCCTATGCTGTCCAAAGATGCCTGGTTAGCCACCCTAGACCTAAAAGAGGCCTATCTGCATATCCCAGTCAAAGACTCTTGCAGGAATTATCTACGTTTCAGGGCAGGATCTATGCATTATCAGTTTTCTGCACTTTCCTTTGGCTTATCCACTGCTCCCAGAGTTTTCACAAAATGTCTGGCTGCAGCCACTGCTTACTGCAGACAAAGAAATATTCAAATTTACCCCTACTTGGACAACTGCCTGATTCAGGCTGACAGTCAAGGAAAAGCTGTTGCAGCACCTGACATTTGTAAAGGACCTACTAACCTTACTGGGGTACACGCTCAACGAAAATAAATCCAAAATAGTCCCCAGTCAAAAAATTGTATTCCTGGGAGCAAGCCTGGACATAGCATCCCAGATGGCATTCTTTACTCCAGAAAAACAAGTCTATCTGACAGGCTACTTCTCTCAACTGGCCACCAGAACCAAATTATCCGCAAGGAAAATCCTGCAAGCTCTAGGGTTCATGGCCTCCTGCATTCTACCAATTCCATATGCCAGACTGCATATGAGGAAATTTCAGTGGTACCTAAAAAGCCTTTAGTGTCAACATTCTCAGGACCTGGAAACTATTATATCTATGATACCTTGTCTAAGGAAAGCTTTTCTTCGGTGGGCAGCAGCATGCAACCACAACAAGGGACTTCCCTTTCCACAACCCCACACCGCCCAGACCCTAACCACAGACACATCAGACCATGGCTGGGGTGCACACCTGGACAGCAGGTGCATTCAGGGACACTGGAGACCAAATCAAATCAAATTCATCTGCACATCAACCAAAAAGAGATGCTAGCTGTTCAGCATTCTCTGATAGCTTTCAGATCCCTACTCTCTCCGGGGCCTTTACTAATCAAAATCAACAACACCACAGTGATGTGGTACATCAACAACCAGGGGGGAACTTACTCTTACCCACTCTGCAGGCTAGCCATGACCCTTTGGAACACGGCCTCAGCCATGCATATTCACCTGCTAGCTCAATTCCTGCCAGGCAACAAAAACTCTCTGGCAGACAGCTTAAGCAGAAATCTCCTAGACCCACACGAGTGGCAATTAAACCACAACACCTTCAGCCTTGTGACCCAGAAATGGGGTACCCTGAAGGTGGACCTATTTGCCCCCCCCCCAAAAAACCAGCTCAGCCAATTCTACACCAGGGAACCTAACAGCAAGGCCTGGAAAGTGGCTGCCCTATCCTTCCAATGGGCAAACTTCTCAATCCATGCATTTCTCCCCCTACCTCTTCTTACAAGAGTATTACTCAAAATAAGGGAGGAAAGACCAAGTGCAATCCTGATTGCCCCAGACTGGCCACGCCAAAACTGGTGCCCATTACTGCGCAGTCTGTCACTGTTGCCTCCATGGCACCTCTCTCAGATTCCAACTCTCCTGACTCAGCAGGAGGGAGAGTTCTTGCATCCACAATTGCAGACCCTGAACCTGGTAGCCTGGATTATTCCTTGACTTCTCCTCCAGTGGCCAGCCTAAGCAAGCAGGTCCTGGATGTTATACGTGAAGCCAGATGACCCAGCACTAGAAAATCCTATGCTTCCAAGTGGAAAAGGTATTGTTCCTGGATCCAGACTAAAGGAGCTGACCCAGTACAGCCCTCCTTACCTCTCATCCTGGATTACCTAGCAGACCTACTCCACAGGGGGCTATCCTTCTCTTCCATTAAAATCCATGCCTATGCCATATCTGCACATTACAGCACTGAGCCACCTCTCTTTTCACACCCTCTCATCAAGCAGTTCCTGAGGCGGGCTAACAGTTTAACGCTACCAAGAAGAGCTTCAGCAGAGTTAAAAATCCTCTCTTGGAAAACAGCCTTGCTTCTGGCTATCACTTCAGCTAGAAGAGTATCAGAACTACAAGTACTCATGGCTGTAGAGCCCTTCATCATTTTCATGCTGACGGGACTCCCTCAGGACTAACCCATCCTTCAGGCCTAAAGTGGTGACCAGTGTGGCTCTCAACCAATCTATTAATTTGCCCACCTTTTTCCCTGACCCTCAAAATAAGGGGGAAAGGATCCTGCACTCTTTAGATGTGCACAGACAGCTCAGACTCTACTTGGATCGGACTAAGCCCTTTAGGAAATCTGACCAGTTACTAGTCAGCTTTGCACCAGGGGCAGACAGCAAGGCTATATCAAAACAAACCATCTCCAAATGGATAGCACACTGTATCCATTTCTGTTACAAACACCATGGGAAACCAGCCCCACAGGGGGTAAGAACACATTCCACTAGGGCAACTTCAACCTTTGCAGCCTTTCTCAGAGGGCTCCCTACCAGGGACATCCTGGAAGCTGCAACATGGAGTTCTGTTCATACCTTCACCAAGCATTACCACTGCCTATCTTTTCCAAATCTAGGGCAGGCTTTGCAACCGAAGTCCTGCAGGGCATACTAGCCAGCCCCAACTCTTCTTGATTGCCTCCAACCATTGTTCAGCTTTGGGAATCAACCCAAGTGTGATGACTAAAGTCCCGCCTTAGTACTAGTGCATAAAACTGTCCTTCACAGCAGGTGTGAACAGATAAAACAGAGCATACACAATTTGTTTAATGACAAAGGAAAAGGTAGGTTTTGACCAGCCATACAAATTTTGATTTTGTATTTTAATTAGAAAGGATATCCCTTTTTATTTTATGTGGATGCACAGTATGGCCTAACTTTCAATTGTTTGACATGATGGTTATCTTAGGCAGAGCAAGAACTAACTCATGACCACAAAAGATACATTGCTTTCTAACAAGGCCTTACATGTATGTGAAACTGAAATATCTGTGAGAACAGCTATACTCAGAATACTGAGGCTTAACTCTCAGCAGGAAACCCCACCCCACAATGCATCCACAATACATATGCAGAGGTTCTAGAAATAGACCTACAAAAAGGATCACCTGTACCTCAAGAAGATCTAAGCTCCTCAAATGCAGGTTATTATGCGTATAAGATATTACAAAGACCAGCTAAGGACCACAGCAAATACACACACAAACACACACACACACACACACACACACACACACACACACACACACACACACACACGCACAGAATTGCAAGAATGTGCACACAATCACAAGAGCATGGCAGTAGGAAGAAGCCATAATAACAAAACACTATAAACCTGTCAATACTTGAAAGAAAAGAAGTCAGACGCGGTGGCCTGGCAACCTCCTAAACGTCATAGTAATTCATGATTCCATTGTGGATAAAATCTTGTTTTAGCGAGTAGCAGTTCTGTAAGGTACTGTTTTCATAAGACCAGCTAGCCTATCCCAAAGATGTGCAACTTCAGAATAGGTAAAGATAAGTAACAGAGTAGAGCTGCTTGCATGAGGCAGGCAGGGACTTGCTTTAGATTTTGATTTTGTGTTACTGTTTCACAGTCATATGTTTACAGTCATCTGCAGAGCTGGACTTACTGAATAATAAATAAACAGAAGCATAATTCAGTGAACTTTGCAAGGAGTGCATGATAGTCTCATATCTGTCTAGACCAAAATTAAAGACATCCTATCAAGATTAAAAAGAATGAAATGAAATGTGTCCATGATGGAGCAAATAATCCAAAAGGGTAACTGTTATTTCTTATATCTCACCAGGACGAATTGTTGGTATTCAGTGTTGCTAATGACATCGTGTGGCATTCAGGGGATTTATGCCTGTCAGCCTGGAGTTACAAGTGCAACCATCTGCAATGCTTTGCACTAAATGGACTGAATCACACTCAGTGGGAAGAAAACATAATGAGCAGGACATTTTCTTTCCCACAGTGTCTTTTTAAGATCTCAAATTAGATCTCAAATTAGAAACAAATACACAAGTTTAAAACCCAGAAGTGAAGGTGATGATCACAAATGTTACAAAACTCAGTACTAAAAGGGGTAATTTAGAAGATTTCTACTGGATGGAAGCTATTGATATCTCTACCATTATTGAAACACAGTTTTAAGACCCAAAATGCCTACTACAATTTAATTTATAATCCTTCTTTCACTGGTGGATCCATCAGGGTAGATGTCTCAGTATCTGTAAAAGAACACCTAAGATCCAGAAACCCTGAAAACAACACATGACTAGAAATTGCTTACACAACAGTAAATATCAACAGAAGAGAGTATAGTGTTGCATGAACCTACCATATACTGTCTGTACTCCCTACAGACCTTGGAAATTTCCTGACTAAAATCCAGCATGTAAAAATATGTGAGAATACAGTCCTAATGTGGGATTTAGACATTCTGAATACTGAGAGGGGAAACTGTGCAACAACAAATAAATATGCCCAAATATTCATCAACTATGTTAATTAAAACAATTTCAACAAATAATTTGAAATCTAGCAAGGCTGGTAATATCTAATATAACATACAAACAAACCTAGGATCTTTCTACTCACTAACCAGTGTTATACCCTCTGTAATTAAAACAGATTACGATAGCATCACTGTTAAATTATGAATAAAATCAAACTCAGTCATAAATAATAAACAATTCTAGATGTTACCAGTAAAAACTATAATGCAATAAATTACTTGTTTATAAATATGGACTGAAACACAGATAAAGCCATTCAGGATACTAGCCATATCATTTATTTCTGCATTCAAGAACCAATAGTAGTAATACACAAACTTACAGATAAAGTCAACAACAAAAATATCATTTAGTGGAATAACAGAATTATAAGAATATGTAAGCCATGTTGTAGGGATAAAGTCTTAGCTATAGTACAGACAGCCCAGATTTGATTAGAATTCTGGGCCTTGGAGGAGTTGGCATGAAGGGAGTAGAATGAGAAGGTTATGCCTGCTTACCTGTCTTATGGGTACACTTTCTATAACGGATTCTCGGGTGAAACATGAGGGTTGCACAGACGTGTAGTCACATGCTGAGAAGATCAGGCCTGATGAGTGTGTCACACATAAGATGAGTAAGCATACCTCACCGTAGTCCATTGCATGTCCAGTAGTTGGATGGCATAGGAAGAGCTAAGGTGAATACAGGAAGAAGATATCCTTGGCACCCTGTCTAAGGATGATTGCTCAGCTCCCTCTCTTCTACTGACACCCTACCATACGGAGGTACCACTGGAGAAATGAGTGGACCACTAATGCAGCTGCATCACATTTGCATCCTTGGTCCATAGAGTTGACACTGGTAGAGAATGAATGGCCCAGTGGAGTGGCAATAGGTAGTGAAGCTAGATAGTCAGTCAAGAGTCATAGAAAGACTACCCCTAGCAACGTGGATCTGTGGTTGAAAAAAATATGAACACAATAGACAACAGAAAAAAAGTACTGTTTAGCTTGCAAAATTACCTTAGTTGTGAAAGCAAATCTGTATTGAAAGGATACAGAAACCATTTACTCATCTAATAAAATCTTCCAGATTTATCTATTAACAGTGCAAAATCTCAAATGTTGAAGCATTAATAAAAGATTTATTACTTACATTAGAAAACTGAAAGAGAAAACTGTGACTGTAACAAATTATCAATAAACTTACAAATGTTATGCAAACTTTACAGTAAGCAACCACATATGTCAAAATTCTGGGTAGGAAAAGGGAGCTACCTCTTATATAACTACTAATGGGATAACTGTTGCTGTAAATAAAATAAAAAATAAAGTTTCATGGGAATAGATAAAATAATTAGCAGTTTTCAATACAGGGTGAAGGAAAGCATAACAAAATGCTTATCAGCTGCATTAAAGAAAGTGTTAGCATAATGGCTAAATTCCTCCCAACTCATACTAAACCCATCTAAGACCCAACTCATGATCTTCCAATCATCCAAAACTTTCACTCCTACCTCACCATACTCAATAACATCCTCCAACAATACCCTTATCACACCAGTAACTCAAGCCAAGCTACTAGGTGTAACTACTGACCAAAACCTAAAATTCGACAAACATATAGCACTAACATTTGCCAAAGTTCATAAAAAACTGGGTTTACTCTACCACTGAAAGAGCTTCTTCAGACAGGAATCCCAAATCACTATCTTTCGTACCCATCTACTCTCCACCTTATTATACACTTCCCCAGTTCTAACTCACCTAAACAAATCTGACTTTCTGAAACTATCTACCTGTTACAAAGAAATCTCAAAATTTGCAACCAGTGCTAAATTTAATTCTCACCCTTGCATCTCCGTAAGACAACTACTATGGTTAGAACTAACTAATCTACTAAAATATAATCAACTTCTCCTGACCCACCAACTGCTACACCAACCAAATAAAATACCTGTCCTCAAAACTTGGATATGTTTCTGTACAGAACCAGACTAATTTCACCTGTTCCTGACTTTCAACACCCCTATATCACATGTACTGTGTAGTTTCACTTGGTGCATAGTACTGTGAACCAAGTGTTTAGGCCACCTTTATAGTTATGATTTCTAGTTTATGACCCTGTTTGTCTATGGAAACTTCTTTTTGAATTCATGTTCAAGAAATTGTATATTTGTTGTATATCTTGTTTAATTTGTTTCTCAATATTCCAACCACTGTATGCTGCATCATTTGGAAAACTCTGATTTTACTTCTTTTATATATTCTATGCTCTTTGTACAAAATAACTATGTTTATATAATTTTTTTTAATTATTTTTATTATTTTTTTTTTATTTTTTTACTTTGTATCTGGAGCTTTTCTCCCCGGGCCTCCACTGAAAACAGTCACCTTGTGTCCAGTTGGACAAACCTGGTAAACAAATGGAAAATAAATAAATAAAAATAAATAAATAGACATATCTCTGACCCATGCTGTAATTTGTAGTTGTTATCCTGCACAGATGGGGGTAAGGTTCATATCAGTTCCAAGCAATATGAGAGTCCTTGACCTGACCAGTGTTCTACGTGAGATAATGGAGAGAGTCTCAAGGAGGAATCATATCAAGAATGA